>NC_139347.1:40276482-40383982 GCF_055883805.1 Amblyomma maculatum | reverse complement strand
GCCTCGGCGGCAGCTTTTCGATGGAGGCGAAAAGCAAGGCGCCCGTGTGCTGTGCGATGTCAGTGCACGTTAAAGAACCCCAGGTGGTCGAAATTTCCGGAATCCTTCACAACGGCGTCTCTCATAGCCTGAGTTGATCTGGGACCTTAAACCCCACAAACCAAACCAAACCGTCACAGTCACGGAGGTTTTCACCTTCAGTTGACCTTGACAGATACTGCGCCTTTTATTTCTCATAAACTAATTTACAATTGAAGCTAAATGTTCACTGCGCTATATAGTAGAACCGGTATTCGCGTGGCACCAAATTTGACCTTCAAGTGACCTTGACTTAGTGAAGTGTCGGTGTTCACGATGCCGTGGTACGTCCACCCGGAGATACAGAGCCTTCCTTTCCCAAAAACCTAAAGTGCAAAAAAAAAAACTAACGAAGAGGCGTCCGTGTGCTGTGCGATGTCAGCGCACGTTAAAAATCCTCAGGTGGTCGAAATTACACCGTTGCCCTCCACTACGGCTCCCCTTTCTTTCCTTCAACCTTCACTCCCACCCTTACCACTTCCCTTACGGCGCGGTTCAGGTGTCCACAGAGCGTGACACCTTTGCGCTTTTCCCTTCCTGTGAACCAATTATCATATTCGCCGCCCCGAAACGAAATGGCGTCCGTGTGCTGTGCGATGTCAGCGCACGTTAAAGATCCCGTTAAAGATCCGTTAAAGGTCGAAATTACTTCGTAGCCCTCCACTACGGCTCCCCTTTCTCTGCTGTAATAATTTCGCCTGCGGTGGATCATTTGCGCAGTTCCACAGAATGTGGTCGTATGTCGCTCTTTCGCTGCATTTATTGCAGTTTGGGTTGCACTGGCCTGGGTACATCAGGGCAAGTACCGCCGGATTTAGGAGGGGGTGCGTTTGTAGTCGGCGCCAGGTAAAAAAAAAACTGATTTATTTATAGGAAGGGAAAGGCGCGGTAACTGTCTCGCTTGTTTTCTGTGGACACCGCAACCGCGCCGTAAGGGAAGGGAGGAAGGTGGGAATGAAAGTGGAAAGAGGAACCGTAGTGGAGGGCTACGGAGTAATTTCGACCACCTGGGGATCTTTAACGTGCGCTGACATCGCACAGCACACGGACGCCTCCTCGTTTCGCCTCCATCGAAACGCAGCCGCCGAGTTTGGGTTCGAACCCGTGTACTCCGGCACAGTAGTCGGGAGTCTTACCACTGCACCACCCCGGCGGGGCCGCCAGGTATCTTCCTGCGCTTTTGTTAAAAATTTGTCAAAGATTTGTGGGGAGGCGGGTATGTGCACCTTTCCAGCCTGAAGTGGTGGGTAATACCACGAAAGGAAATTAGCCCGTGCCTCGTGAAATTCCGGTCAGAGGGCGCGCTCACTGCCCGGTCGACGAAACCTCGGGCTTGTGCGTGAGCCACCTCGTTCCCCGGATTAGACGAGTGGGCCGGGACCCAGATTAGTTCAATTTCTCTAATAGGAGCGAGAGCGAAAGTTACCGGTCTTCTCCTGCTCCTCCTCCTCGGCTGTTCAAGGTCAAGCGTGGCCTCCGCCGGGACCACGCGACGGCTCGAAACCTGGCGCAATATAGCCATCGCAATTATATATCGGTGATGACGTATAAAATATTGTTTATATGCGACAAGCCGATAAACACAGAACAGAGAGAAGACAGCCGATGACAGTGAGATGACTCGCGGCGGGCCTTGCGCGAGTGCTCTTGCTTGCACCACTTCCCGCTTCCTCCTCGTCCGTAACAATATATTCAAAAGCCACTGCGAAGGGCAGGCCAGTATTGATCGAGAAGATATATATACATTGATATATGTTGCAAATTCGTTAGTATTTGCAAGCCAGTATTGGCCCACACATGTCATGATATGTACAATGTTGTCCAGCCGTCAAGAGTCATCGGAAAACAACGACCACTATAAACCAAAGGCAATAAGTTGTTGGAAAGTCCCAAAAACTGGTGGGACAGCATTGACCAGTGTATGCCAAAATTTATTCAATCTTGACAAGCCACCTACACCAGCAGGACCATATTGATCAATGCATAGTTAAATATGCAAAGAGGTTCTTCCCTTTTTTCTTCAAATTTCCGATTAACCTGAACCATTCACTCTAATTACAGAATACAAAATTTATTTGCACATTGCAGCGCAACTTCTCTGTAAGGGTGTGGCCTCTCGTCACGGCACCCGAAACCAGTCTCCTCTGATAAGACGCAGAAGGGTAAGAAAACTGCGCAGCAGTTTTCTCATCCCATCGTCTGACGACTGGACTGCCTTCTGTGTAGAGTTGTCTAAGCTGTATCATTTGGACAAATAAATGCAGGCATTTGCAAGCAAATGCAGTGCACATGGAAGAATGTCAGAGTACATAAGAAGCTTTTGCAATTTCAAGGAACACCTCACTGACAATGTCTTGACAACATGGCAAATAAGCCTGGAACCGTAATGCATTTATTTTGACGTTTTAAACAAAATCTGCACAAAAGTGATGCTCCATACTTTTTCATGCTCTTCCTCAAACTACTTGCTAGACATTAATGCGCCTTTAACGGTGCACTGCGGGGAAAAAAAACAAAAAGAACAACTCTGGGAAATTCAGTTTACATGTACTTCCATACACTGCACCTCCCAACTGGGGATCAACTCCAGCACGCACATATTGTGGCATTTTAAATATGTAAATCAGCTTTAACATGGCATTCCATGCTTGCATATTCTGTTCTGGGATATGCTTGGCTTTTGTTCACTAAGACATGACCTCATATGCACACAGCAAAATTATAGAGCTACCTTGAAAACTCTTCTTTTTATGCGTTCCAACGGGCTGTATCCCCAGTTGTTACTTTCAAGTGGCGACAACGGCACCACCGCATCTTGCTTACTTCACAGATAGGTGCTGGCCTGTAATCACGCATGTTTTGAACTTGGACTTAGAAATCTAGCATATGTAACATTTATTTTGGGAAGACAGCATTCCTTGAAAAATGGCCTTCGCTGCCTTTGTTGAAGCAAATTGCTGACAGTTTGTAAAAATGTAGCAGGGCTTGAACCTTGGCACAGTTTGGTGCAATATCGCCACAATCATATCGCCCCAGCAGCACAAGCTTGACCTCTAGCAGAAGCTGCAATTGGAAAGTGCGAAAGAGACTGCATACATTCTGAAGAGTGCACTTTACTGGTGTTGTGTGGCAGAGGGTGCACAAGGTCAGCAGAGTGGAAGAAACAAGGAAACCTGAGCAAGACAGAAAACAAAAAACAAAGGGTGCTACTCTGCACCTGTATAAAAAAAATACTTATCACAAGGTGTTGGAATGACACAAGCAGTAAATAAATAACTTCTTCGAAACAGTAAGGTACAAGTAACAAAAGTGGCAAGGTAACGTTCATACAAGCTGCTTGAATTGTAGCACACAAGGCTCATACCTAACGTGACTTGAGGTCGCATCTAGTACTGGTCTAATAAATCCAAGCTAATCAAATATAACGCAGGTGGACAAATGTCGACATTATGCGTGCCACAGCTAGTGTCATTCCGCTAATAAGTTTAGAGCTATTATATTAAGATATTCAATTATCTCTATAGGACTCTGGCATGGTTTCACTTAGTAAGGCTACTCTAATATTAGACACAAGCCAGCATACTAAATTTCTAATACCGAAACTTGTAATATGTGGCTGAATAAAGGCAAGTGCTAGAATCAATAAGGAATCTGCATACAAGCAGCAACCCTCATCACTAAACCTCTCCATCTGTTCCTAACATCATTTTTCTAAAAATCTCTAATCTATTCTGCACAAAATGACTAGAAATGTGTGGGCCTTCAGAGGGCAGTCTTGTATGTGGCTTCATATGGGCCTCGCATCATGAATGAGGCTTCAGCTCTGGGGCAAACTCCAGCAAAAATGCCTCCAACAGGTCCTGGAAAAAAACAAAACATATGCACAGAACTTAGAATTTGTGTTTAACCAAGTAAATGGTTGGCACTGATTTTAAAACTTGCAACCCTGTTACTCTGACAATTTCACAAAACATTCAACCGACTACGGAACTAATTTCAGATGAGCTCAACTGCCGCTGAACTGAACCGTAGTAGACTGCAGAAAATTGATATTTTCCTCTCTGTTCATACATACATACATACATACATACACACACACACACACACACACACACACACACACACACACACACACACATGCACACATACATTACATACATACACACACACATACATTACATACATATCATACATACGTACATACATATATGCATGCACATGCATACATCCATCTGTCCGTACGCATGTACATATGCATGCTTTATTTTTCCAGGAAGGAGTGGAGGAGGTATGTGATAGTACCAAGTGTGGAGAATTACAGTATAAGAAAAGCTTTGGGGTCCTTTTAGTTTCCTTCAATGCATTACAACTTCTATGTTAACTTTGTCTTTACATAGGCCAAGCTCAACAATGCCCAGAGAAAAGCAAATTCAACAGAAGCATCTTTGACCTGGCCAAAGATTTTTAACATAGCTTTGCATGTTCATGCTTGGATGTATTTGATTAGTAAACAGTCCGGCTTACAGACTTATACTACTACCCAAAAAAGCAGTTTTGGAAACTAATCAGAGCAGGAAATAAACTTGGTCAATATAGTACAGCAAGTTCACTGACAACAAATTAGCCAACTGAATTGTTCAACTGGAACTGCTCGATCCAAACTGAATGCCACTTGGGAGCTTAAAGGCAGTTGGCATTGCTGTACAGCACACTTTCATCTGCTATTCAGCTCAGTTACTGTTAAAACCCAGGTAATAAGGGTATTAATGATATTATTATCTAAACCAGTGGTGGAAGCAGGCTCAAGCATTTTGGAGCAGCTCAGGGAGCAGTAATTTTGAAGCAGCTTTGGAGGAGCCCTCAAATTATGTTTTAGAGCATGTTTCTAGGCTCAAACACTTTTAATTATGACAATTTTTGCTTCCTGACATAGAAAATCCGATCTGATCACTTTTTATTCAACGTTCAATGCTTTACTGAGTATGCATGCATCTCTGACAAGACACGACAAATAGCCAAAACGTGCAGAGATCCTTAAAATAGCACAACCTGAGTAAAACTCTGGAAAAGAGTAGCAACAAATGAAATGCTTGCTTTTACACATGATAACAGAACATAAAGTTTAATTTTAAACCAGCCGAACGACAACACAGAAAACACAGTGCCAGCAAACAAGACGAGGCTGGCACGATTACCAGCTCACCTAGTCATCAACCTTGTTACTTCGTCAAGTTTAACTAAAAGCTTTTCACTATTTTGATTTGATAGACTCAGAGAGGGAGCCCACTTTGATGTACTCAAGCACCCCCACTAATTTGGAGTTCACATCGATGAGCAGCACATTTCCACTCCCTATCTTGTGCATGTGTTTTTTGATCTTATGCTTGTACTAATAAATTTCTGGGCACTGGTCAGCAGTGCCTTCGGGGAGGGCAGTCGGCACTCATGGATAGCCTCTTCCTCCTTCAGATTCCTTACTTGACTGCCTTCAGACAGTGGCTTCTGGCAGTGGCTTGAGCTATGCTGGTGATTCCTTAATTTCAACATGCTGACAATAAGCCCTCTATGGCTTTCCAACACTCCTGAGAACACTTTTAGTGATTGGCACCTAAGTGGCATCACTCCCATAGCAGTTCAAGTATGCTTTTGTCTAGCATAGGCATGACAGCCTCAATAATGAAGTACCTGCTTGTTTTCACAGCAGAACCATTACAACAACTCATGTAGTTCTTTGCAGCCAGACAGGCTTTCTAACGACTCGTAGTAGCCGAGAGAAAGTGCCAAGTCACATGCACAATGCATTTCTTTGGCAATAAATTCCTGCAAATCACTTAATTTCAAATTTACTCGTAAACAAACATTTATTAGCCTCCATACTTTTCTAGTTTATGAAAAATGTATTATGCTCAACAAGAGATACTGCTGCTTCCAGCGTCTTGCCATCATGTTTACTAGGGTGGCCCCTATACCGTGTATGCCAACATGCCATTACGCGCAACTCACAACATGCCATCACCATGCTGTGCTTCTCGCAGTCGTCTAATAAAATTGCATCGAATCGAATTTTTTGTAAGCAATATCATTATTTACCCACTGAGCGGCAAAACCGTGTCTCACTAAATTTAACGGCAAAACATCAAGGCAACCCATTTGGAGCAGTTTTGAAGCAATATTGCGTTTTAGAGCAGGATGGAGCAGGAAATTCAGTTCGAAGCAGAATGGAGAAAATGGAACAATACTTCCACCCCTGCTAAAGCTCGGAATTATCAGATGGAAGTCAAAAAGAGCGTTTTGCTTTGTTTACTCAACAAAACACATAGCAACACACAGATGGAGGTTTGGCAACTTGCAGTTATAATGTTCCCTTTCAAAAAACAGAAGATAAAGGCACTGACACTGAAACCACTTTGTGAAGACTTGCACCGCTGAGTTGTGAGTGAACTCTCAGTGGTTACAAAAAGTCGCAACGAGTATGCTTGGTGCATGCACGCACGTGCATGCACGCATGCACATGCACACACACACAATTGCATGTAAACTCATGACCTAATAAAAAAGCATGAAGAACTTACATAAAAAAGCTGCTTGTTCAAACGAACATTTTGGAAGACATCAAATGCTTTGGCTGCACCCTTGCGAGCATTTTGCTGCCCAACTACATCAAGAATATCTGTAACCAAAAGCAAAATCACAGGCTTGTTTTTATGCAGAGCAAGAAATGAAAACGTAACCAGCACTTTCATGATATTTTCCCGCTTTTTCCCCTCAACCAGCACTGTAGCTTTAGTATTTAGAATGACCAAAGCCTGAACATTTCTGAAAAGAACATATTAAACTGCTGCTCTCTTAAATTTTATTGCCCGTGCCAACACAATGACTTCCACACCAGTGCATAACATAAATTGCCTGATAACTCTGCAGGGACTTAGCAAAATCATCAAATTCGGATACTACCACATGACCGAATGAGCACGTGGCTGTATATAAGTATTAACTGCACTTCAGATGGACCATCAAACACACAAACTTTCTTTTCCTCCTCCTCCTTCCCTAAAGCAGGACTGTGGCTAGCCTTAAGATGACTTCTGCCTTTCTGAGTGAATGAAGTCTCCCTGGCAGGGCGAAGAGCTCAACATTAATGCACAAGCGATTGGAAACAATACAAAAGGACTTAAATATACAAGTTACACTTTGGCCACTGTTACTATTATTATTGCTACTTGGCTTCTAATGTACAGATACTAGAAAATGGAAATGGGAAAGAAACAGACTGGCAGCTGCCACCAGAAGAAAAGTCACAAAAAATGCAGACATAAAAGAAAATTAGCAATAAGATGATTCAAGAAGAAACTAAAAAAAAAGGGGAATAAAAGGGTTTGGAATAAACTGAACTATTAGAAACCTAAAACAAAAGCAAGTAGCACACATAGAAGGCATATTCGAAAGTTAAGAGCCGTTTGTATAAAGAATATTTACTATTCATGAAAAAAAACTTTTTCATAGTCGTGTTAGTTTTCTATAAATTACTTCACTTTTCTACATACTGATGCACATCTGTTCGGCCATTCTTTAAGTCTCGACAATATTATCAAAGCTTTCCTTTACTGATTAATGCATCTATAAACTAGAGATTACTTCCAATGAATTTCGGCAGCAGAACTTTTTGCACAAGCAAATGATCCTTTTGCATACAAAAATCCCATCCCAGCACGCACTTAGCAACTGTCAGGAGCAATGATTTTTGTAGACACTGTCATCTTTTGTGTGATTTTGTGCACACTGCTGTCGCAGTTTGGGGGAGAAGGTCGGTTAAACTGGCCTCTAAAAATGTGCACTTGATAAGTCGGCACACCAGGCAAAAGGTGCTAGAAGAAATCTGACAACTCCCAACATCGCATCGCTCATTCGTTGGAGACTCGAGACGTTTTGCATTGTAGCCCCGCCCAGCAATGCAGCTAGAGCTTGAGTTTCACCTATGACGGCATCAACAAAAGCAGCAGAAACTCCCTCTTTCAATTAATTTGTGCACGCTTTCCGTTTCCACACTCCTTTCATGTTTATTTCGCTTTGAGAAACTAAAGACTGCTTTGAACCTCTGCAATTTAACCTTGCAAAACTGTGTCTAGCCAGGCCAGGGTTATCGCATGACCTATTGAAAACCAAGGTTACCGTGCGTAGCTGGAGACGCTACTGCACATGTGCCGGGCAACACGTGCACCGCGCATGACGTAAGAGTTGTGCCGCCAACGTTGCAACTTCGCAGCATCGCTTCACCGAGCAACAGTATCCAGTGTAGCCCTCAATATGGCATCTGTCATTACTAGGGGGCTACCCACAGTTGGCAGCAGTGCCGGTTTGTAAATTGTCAAAGTGATACCTAAAACCACTGCAGTCTTAGTTACCGCAACGGTATCTAGTGTAATCACTATATATAAGTCTTAGATAAATGGGCACAGAAGATAAATGAGCTGCGAAAATAAAGAACTTTCCTACATGCAACCATGCGCTCAAGCTATAATGACAAACTAGAATTAACAAAAGCTAAACCACAGAATTTTTTGTTCTTTTTTTTTGTGAGCGTGGGTTTCGTGGACCCTTATTTGAGAAACACTGGCTTAGGAGTACAGTGTCTGGCTTGAAATCCTAGGGCCCCAGTGGAATCAATTTCTACCACCGTCCCATCTCAAAGGACAAGCCTGAGTTGGCGACACCTCCCAACTCAACCGTGTCAAGCAGTCTTGTGACGTCACATGACAACCTGCTGACCAATCAGTGACAACCCGCGTTACCTGCCAACTACAACCAACCAAAGGCAAGCTCCAATTTTCTCACAACGGTGACACCAGATTTCTCAAGAATGATGCCTGTAACATCATCACATTAAAATGTATGATGTCTGAATTTTACCACCACCAAGCTTCACACAAAGAAGCCTATGCCACCCTTGGTTCCTTAACAACTCACGAGACAAAGAAATCCTAGTACCAGTAAGTAACAAATGGTCCCAATACTAACGTGGCAGGTTCTCAAGCAGCAGCGCTTTGGCCTGTTTGCGAGCAGCTAGTTGGTCCTGCTCTGAGCGCCGCGGCCACTCAGGTGCCAACTGGCCACCTGGCCAGAGAGACTCCCGAAGCATGTCCAACATGTACACTTGCATTGGCTCCGAGAACACCCAGGACACCCATTCGCGCAGTTGCCTGCAGCAGAAATGTCCATCATTCCATGCTCTCCACTGAGTGCTGCAGCCTGTCATTATAATACAAATCACCACAATTTTCACTGGCTCCTTATTAAGTGCACTTATTGCACAGTTCCTTCCAAAGCCTTCACATGTCCTGCACGGCCTGCGTCAAACTTGCCAAGAGTGCTCACGCAATGCAGTACCTGCAAAATGAGCAACGTCATGTCCCAGCTGCTAGCTAGGTTCTAAATGCAAAGCTAGCACAAAAGTAGAGGCAAGTGAGGTGGACATGAAAATGTAACCTGAAAAATATGAACCTTCTCCAAAACCGCATTTTACTGTTTGTGGCTCACGGCTAGAACACCCTACACAAGATTGGTGCCGGAAAACACAGCAGTGCCCATTGGCAAAGGCAATTTAGAACTGTGTTCACAAAAAAAGTCAAAAGCATAAACCTCCAGAAACACAATGCTTAAACTAAAAAAAACATGCTTTAACACACAGCACCAACATAATTTTCTTTTTTTGCTACAAAAATAAGTTTATGTTAATCACGGAACTTTCAAATGGGTGTGATGAGCAATAAGATAATCACAATTTTCCTTATTTAGATCTTTTTTAATGATCCATGGTGCAAAAACCACAAATGCTGCTGGCTGTAACTCTACACACCGCACTTTCTTTTCAGTATATACAAGAAGCGGCCTTGCCTGTTGATTGGCTTGCCATAGTAGGTCTGCACGAATGATATCAAAGCACGGCGAAGCAAATTGAAGACTCCCTGAAGTTCAAACAGCTCATCTGCAAGCGCATACAGTGGTACAGCAACATCATCCTTCTTGTCATCTCGCCTGAAAAATAAACATGTGCAAAACAACAAGTCAATTGTGATCATTACACCTGTAAGCTCAGCTGGAGTATATGGCGCTTGATTATCAAGCTTTCACTGCTGCCACTTTTAGCAAAAGATTCAAAGGCATGGTAGGTTGTTAACCTTGCTGTCAACACAACTTCTACAGCACAGTGAATGCAGCAGCATGGACAGCTGCAGCCTTGTAACCCACATGCGTTCATGATGGCACTCAAGCAGGTGGTGAAAAAGTCAAAAGCTTTCTCTCTGACATGCTGTTTTTCACACTACATGGCTGTACTAATGCAGAAAAGCCATTTTCGCTGGTGCTTGGCCTGCCATCCAATAACATTGTTGTGGGTAGCAGTATTGCGCGGAGAAGTGGAGCCGTCTGGCACTCGGGTTTTCACAGTCTCCGGAATCGCCACAAGCACCTTTGAAACTGTCATTGAAAAGGCCTCTTCCGTTTCTCTACAAGGATTGCCCAAGGTTCCAACTTTTCGGGAACTAAATTGCTCTGCTTTTGAGCATGTTTCTTACAAAATTTTGTGTGACGAATTTCAGCCATGCTGAACTATTTTAGATTCTTTACTTGTCTGACAGAACAAGGTTTGACTGTATAACTTTTCTGTTAAAAACAAACTGGGCTGGCATAAAACAGAGGGCAGAAGAAGGCTCAATGCTAAAGTAACATTCAATTTCCATGATGACAAATTCTGGGCACACACTGGTTTCTGAAAAGGAAGCCGACTGTTTGAATCTTGTATAAAAACTAAACAGTGGCATCGTATTCAGATATGTGGCGCAAACAAACACAAACACAGGAGAAGATCCACAGCACACGCGCACACTACCAACTATAAGAAGAACCGGAAAACACCTCTTCTACACTCGGGCACGTCTCAACTTCCTATTCTTCTCATCTTCCTCTTCTTTGCCAAGGGGAAAATGGCACTCTCTTCCTTGCAGACCATAACCTTGTCCAAACATGGCGGTGACCAATCTCTTCTTCCTCTTCTTCTATTCTTCCTCTTCTTTACCAAGGGGATAGTGACACTTTCTTCCTCTCAGCCCAAAAAACATCGACCAAACATGACAGTCACAAATTCTATACTGTCTTGTAAATCCACACCTCTGCATTGCCCAGTAACTCCTACCACGCTGGACAGGCAAATATCACCACATAGTCACAAGTCATACACTAAAAACACCACCACACAAATACAGCAAATACAGTAGGACATGTCCATCTACACCCCATAACTTAAGTAGTCCCTATGTATTGAGAAACTTTATCTTGCCAACACCTAGCGTGGTAGGAGTTACTGGGCAATGCAGAGGTGTGGATTTACAAGACAGTATAGAATTTGTGACTGTCATGTTTGGTCGATGTTTTTTGGGCTGAGAGGAAGAAAGTGTCACTATCCCCTTGGTAAAGAAGAGGAAGAATAGAAGAAGAGGAAGAAGAGATTGGTCACCGCCATGTTTGGACAAGGTTATGGTCTGCGAGGAAGAGAGTGCCATTTTCCCCTTGGCAAAGAAGAGGAAGATGAGAAGAATAGGAAGTTGAGACGTGCCTGAGTGTAGAAGAGGAAGTGTTTTCCGGTTCTTCTTATAGTTGGTAGTGTGCGCGTGTGTTGTGGATCTTCTCCTGTGTTTGTGTTTGTTTGCGCCACATATCTGAATACGATGATGCACCAACTAGCCTCTCAAGCCGTTATTTTAAACAGTGGCAGTATGGTCAGCTGCAAACGATAATGAAATGCAAGGGCATTTACTGGCTGATTAAAGTAAGACATAAAGGTTCTGCCTTATGGCTTGTCAAGAATGCAAGTGTGTTCAGCAATTTGCACATTGTATTCAAATGCCAAAACGAACAGGAAAGACACGAGAGTGGCATTCAAAAGTAGCTTATCTTCACCCCATATTCTCGCAGCAAGAAAATGTTAAAGGGACATCTCCATTTAAAATGAGGCTGCCAATCTCTAGCCATTTCCAAGCTTCATCCTTGCGCTCTGCCTGCTATGCACTATGGCACATCTGACAGCCCTTCATGTCCTTCAACCGGTACTTCTTCCCAACTAAAAAATTGTTTCAGAAGCTTCCAATGCCCCTGTTAACACTCACCCTTATTAGAAAAGCATGGCATTAAACTACGCTATGCAGAAAGATGGCTAACAAGTGGAAGTGCAGACCCTTCCTTTCATGCATGCAGCCCATACAGCAATCCTCCCCCATTGCTACTCTAGAGATTGTGCCCATGCCATAGTGTCCTTTTAAACTAGTTCAAATTGACTAGCGGCCATATTGCATTTATGGCATAATGGTGCCGTAACAGCTAAGACCATAATAAACCAATGGTGCAAAGAATACCGGCTAACATTTCTTTTAGGACATGCAATTTCGAGGGTACCCTAAATATGCCTCTCAATTTTCTGGTAAAGCAAGTAAACAGATTGTATTGCAAATATTAAGACTACTGAAGAGATCCCTGACCTCTTCTACTGCAAAAGCAGTAATCTGGAGGTTACTATCCCAAGCGGAACATTGTTTTGCTTATGGAGCAGCTGTGACTGGTCAACAGTTACATGGCAATGCGCTGCTAAGGGAACAGTAGGCTTCACAGCACGACACTTCAGTCACACAGCATAACAATAAAGAATAGGTTTATTAATAATAAATGTATGTCTCATTCCAACCAAATACACGAAGCTAGGCGACACAAAAACAAAACTTGTGCAACACAGCTTTTGCAAGCTAATAAAATTTTAGCCAAAATTTTCCGCATTTTTTTGTCTATAACTATTTTTGTTTGTTTCAACCCCGCTCTGCTGAGTCACTTGAAACTGCAGTAAGACAGAACAGCAATAAAAATGAAACAGCAGCGCAACTGGAGAGGCAAGCCCTTTCACAAATAAATTGCCAAAAAATGCAGTAAATATTCAGCACAATTACACACAGTATTTAAACATACATACTGGTTATCCAAGGTGTTTAAGAACACAGTGTTCCATCTTGGTATAAAGTGTGCAATATAAATGATAAGGGGTCAATAAACAAGAAGCTGCACGCCTAGACAGATGTGGATTTGGGTATGTGGCGGCTTTCCCTTTGAATTGGGCGGCCCGTACAAAAAAAAAAATAATACCTCTGCAAGTGTTTTTGCCTATTTTGTAGGTGGCCTTACAGTCTCCCAAGATAGGACTGGTTTTGTCTATGGCAACAGGGACTAGTGTTTCCAAATATCTCACGTACGCAGCAACGAAGGGGAAGTTTGAGATCTCATAAAAAAATTAAAAAAAGCAATTATTTTTATAATGTGAGCTCAGCCTACTCAAGCCAACTAAACTAAAGCTGAGGGCTCAAAAAAAAAAGAATGGAGACTGCCCAAAAATATTGAGCGGACACCTTGGCTCTGCCTTCAAAGGTTTGACGTCACAGCATTAATGACTGCCGTTTGCAGCTCCCCTTACAGATATTTTGCTTAGATGCTCTTTCTTACTCACTTAGTCACTAATCCCTTAAATTGTGCCTCTGTTATCCCATGCATACTCATTAGCATAAAGTCTTAAACTACTCAATTATATGAAAGACCACTTGACATAGATGGCTATAAAGCCCTTCTTTAACCAAGTTGCACGGATGCACCTGTGTAGCCTAGGAGTAGCATGTTTTATTCATCACCAAAGGGTCCGGTAGGGTTCGATTCCTGTCTCACTCTTCCATCTCAAAGAAGAGCTGAGTTTGCAGCTCCTGCCATCAGTAACTGCCATGTGACCTACCAGAGCCATGCCAATGATTTTTCACTCATAATGCCAACAATGCCAGACTTTTTATGAGGAGACATATTATATATGAGGAGTTGCTGCACAACTCGAAGAACACAGAAAATCTGACTTCTAGCAGCTTGCAAGCCTGATGGTGAACTTGTTATAGCTGCCTCAGCAGAGGAAAAAATATTGCGCTATATTCGTAAAATAATTCCTAATGTAACACAAGGTACATTCTGAAACAGATGATCAGAATAGAAAAAAAAAGCGTCACATGTATTCATGTAAATATGATTTCACTGAACACATATTGAGGCTACTCAGGCCGTTCTGTGTGTAGGACCGGGCCTCTAGCAATGAAAAAAAGAGCTTACCAAGTTACATAAGTTAAGGATTACAAGTAACACTATGTTGTAGCCACAACATTCCCTTATACAGTCGACTTTTGGTAATTAAAAGTCGAAAGGGGTCATTTAAATTAATGGGATTCGCTTTAATACACTCATGACTGTGAAGCACCAGTTCAAATGAACTGGAAGTTCACATTACTGAGTCTATAATTAAACAACATCGAACACATTCACACACACAGAACACATGGCATAGAAAACCATTTACAAATGTATTTAACTATTTAAAAAGCTGCTCGGCATTTCATGAAGAGCTAGCATAACTGGAATGTTTGACACAGAAAGTGCAAAATGCATTTGCAAAATGCATTTTAGAGACCCAAAGAACTTCACTACATAACATATGGCAAACGGAGTGCAGCCAAGCAATACTTACAGGTCCTTATCGTAGAGATAAAGGTCATCATCTTCTTCATTGCTGTCTTGAAGGATAGGACCGGACAGGCTGTTCAATAGCATAAAAATTTTTAAAAAATAAAGTTGGAACACAAACGCGTCACCACTGCATATCTCTTGAATAGGGGTTCAGCAAGCATTTTAAAAATGGGCAGACTACTAGGTTACAGTAAGTTGATAAAAAGGACCATGGAATAAAACTCATATTGTTCATGTCACTTTAACAATGTAACACCACTCAGATTCTCACTAACCAACTGGAATGGTGGAATGGAATTTGCAAAACTATCCGGGGCATTCAACCAGACAAACTAGCTGGACTGCTAAATCATTTTGCATCCATCTACATCCAAATAAAATACCCAACAAACGAATGGCAACATGCTGAAATGACACCAAATGTTAATTATACAGATTTTTACGAAGTTTATAATGTGTTATGAAGACAAAGCTACATATGCTTAAGAATGGTCAACTTTTCTGGCAATGGCCGCTGCAGCCTATGAGTTGCAATGTTAACAAGAAACTTCATCAAGATGACGTGACCTAGTTCTACGATGCATATAAAGTGTCTGCTCACTTGCGAAATAACTGCAGCAGAGGGAAGGAAATATTCTTCTTGACTGCAGGCAGGTCCTCCTTCAGCGGATCTGGGCTCTGGCTGAGAAAGCTGTACAATGCCTCACTTCGGCTTAGATGCTCCTCTTTCATTGTAAACTGAAAACATTCACAAAGAGTGCTCTACAACAGTTCACGCTGTGGCAACCATTACACGTTCTTATTCTGAGAATTAATACGAGGTGATGTAGAGAATTTTAAGGAATAGCCCCGTGAAAACAAAGTGAAGCCAAACTGATACAAAAACCAAAGCAAGAACAATGTCAGTCCCCTGAACATAGAAGGCTGGCACAATGTGGTACATACCTATGATGCAGAACTTCACTTCACCAAGAACTCACAGACAACAGACACTTGTCTGTGCTTTGCTTTACCATATGTGCTTTTAATTGCTTTTGTGCAGCTTTACATCATAAGTTAATCCAACAGGCCAGTAAGATCACCCAAAGCACAGCAGGTTTCAAGCAAGGGTACAATTACCATTAGCATCCAATCTCAGAATGGGTACATGGATAAAAGAGATGTGCACAATACATTTAGTTCAAAAATACGCTCTCATCTGAAATCCAAAATCTTTTGATGCCGTCATCCTGGCGTACTTCGGAAAAGCTATTCATCACACACAGGCAAAGATAAAGCTGAGCCCTCACATCAAGGAAGCGTTGTAAGGCTGGCTGCGTCTTGTCCAAAAAGGCTTGGTCGAAGCTGCGGAAGCGAGGTTTGCTAGCAGATGGCAGGCTTATTTGCTTGAGCTGTGGACACATCTGCAGTGGCAAGTTTTTAAAATTACTTCCAAAATGCAGCCGTAAACTACCAACACAGGCCAGGCCCACTCTCACCGGCAAAAGGCGTTGACGGAGGCAGTGGAAGTCAGCGATTGTCTTTGTAACAGCCCACCCACTTTGATCTGGAGTGCTCACCAAGATGGTAAAATATGGCATAGGCTTAGGACTGCAGTCTTTGACAATCTAAGTAAAAAAAAAAGGGTGGTCATATATACATATAATAACAATTCCTTACGCATACATAGAAAAGCCGACAGTGACAGTGATATCCTTTAGTCGGACACACCTGCAAAACATATGCGAGGTCCTGCTGCCTTGTACTTTTCTGGATAGCTTGGTTGGTTCCAAACCACAAGGCATTAAGGTGCCACAGCAAAAGACATACATGACAGGAATATTTTGTGTGTGTTTGTGTTTGTGTGTGTTCAAGAAGTAGGTGATGAAGCACTGTGATACCCATTTCATCCCCACCTCACCAGAAGTAATGCCAAACCTGACATCTGTATGGTGTCTGAAGTGAGCTGGTTGTTAAGTTAGTGAAGTGTCAAACTAACAACTTGCGTTTACAGAATTCTTTGTTAAGAAATCGGCAGCCAGGAGCCACAGACTTTAGCTCAAAGTTTTCCACAATCCTTCAGGAGCATGTCAAAAAATGAAAGCAAGTATTTCACACACGGTGAATATTTTCTTGACCAGCCAGAACTTCGAAATGTACAACTAAAATCAAAAAACAAATTGTCCAGAAACTATTTGAAATTTCAAATATTTCCATATGCCTACATTTAGTGGCATAGTCCTGAAAGAAGCACGCAGCCAACGTTTGAAGGTGCCATCTTAAGTTTACTTCGAAGTTATTCGATGACCTTTTGGCACAGGTGTCATAAAGAAGTGAGCAAAAACTCTTTTTGCAGCAGCATGAAGCAGGGTGTTCTATTTGGTGCATGGCACAGCTGCTCCACCATTGCCAATGGTGACAAATATTCTTTCAGCAGTTACATAGCCTTACCATGTCTCAGTATTAATGTAGAAACTAACAACATAAATACATGTGCATACATGTGCATACATACTGAAGTCACCATTTACTTCCACCTCATTTTCATTGCATGTTATAAACCCTTGTCTGCACTTCACTTTGAAAACACTGCTTAGCCAATCATATTTCATCTTGCTTTGTGGTCATCCTTTTTTATCTTCTCTCTCAGCCCTGTGCTCACAAAGGCCTTTTCTCTCCTCCTCTCGAGTATACTGAGATCAGCCATTGGTGCAAGTCAGTGCCAGTGACACAATACAAGTCACCCTAACGCAAGGGAAGCTGTGAAAGGCGGCCAGCAATTAGGAGGAGCACAAAAATGAACAAATGCTTTTCATTACCCATTCATGGGAGGGGAGGGACTGGGAGGAGGAAGGAGACGAAAGAATTAGCTTTCTCCACCACAACCTGCGAGCTGTGTATGGTGGCCGTCCACTTGCCCAGGCCCTGGATCCAGTCGTGGGCTCGTCTCAGTTGGTCAGTCAGCAAGCTGCATTGGGCTCGCATTTCCTGGATCTCTTTCTCCAGCACCCGCACCATCTGCACATGCATGCGCACAGTGCTCACTTCCTAGCTCGTAAAAGACTCAGCTGAAATGGGTGCTGACACATCTAAAATGATATTCACACGGGCGAGAGCCCGGTACGGAGGGTTGTGCTGGGTGACGCATCTTGACAGCACTCCCTTTCCTGCACGGCACCCACAGAGGAAGCCAGAAGCCAAGGGCGAGATCACTGTCATAATACAAGCTGCAGACAACAGTAGGCAATGCCACTGCAGGTGCCCAGCAGAACAGGGACTGAAAACTTGCCAGGTGTGAGAAGAAAGTACACCGCTTGAACTACGCCTGTCGGGGGTAAAGGACAGTTTCTACCAGCCAACCAGACAAACCCTGTCTTCGCCACCAGACCAAACCTGAAAGCTGCCAACTGTGCGGCCTCTGGAAGGCATGAAGAGTGCACAGTTGCCTTACTTAGGAAGGGATACCATTGATCACATGAGTACAGTTCTCACCTTCCAATTTACTCAAGAGCAACAAAGCACAAAAGTATATGACAGTTTCCCGTACCCCAGTGGCACCAAGTTCTAAAAGAGAAAGTTTTTAACTAACGCTAGGTGATTCCCTTCTCTGCCATAAAGAAAGGATATGAATACTAACACATATCTTGAATGCTTGAAGTATTCTGTTTTATTGTAAGCACACACTGCATATATGCAACACACTTTAATTTACTGCTTAACACCATACATTAACAGCATTTGTTCTACTTAAGTAGTAAATTAGTTCACATCAAACCAATCAGAAATGATGTGATTGGTACGGTAACTCAATATCTAATCACTGGTACTTTTAAGGTGGCATTTCCAATGCAAGAAAGCAAAGTACTGGCCACTGAAGAAACTCGGGCAACTTAGGATGTCACAGCACGAAAACCACGCTAAAAGAAGGCAGAGAGGAGATTCTACACCATGTGCCAATACAGTGAAACCTTGATGCAATCCTGCCTGATACATTTTTCAACATATTAAGTTTTTTTTTGTGTGTTCCTAGTTGATGCCCTGAAGAGGTAACGAATTTTCACATGGCTCATGAATTTCAGAACAGCATGCTTATGGACACTGAAAATGAACAATTCCAACGCAAAGTGACAGATTATTTCAAAGTGCTGTAATAAAGATAAAGATACGTTTTGTTCCAGACTTTCTGGAGCCTCTTTTTGATAATACGATTTTCAGATAGTATGTTTTCATTAATAACCTCTGCGAGAACCTTACCAACGAGATTCCACTGTATATCAGCATGAAGATTAGAAATTCATGAAATCTTAGGCAACAGCTTCAAACCTTTACAATCGATTGCTTTGTACAGCTGTGAACAAAAGTGGAGATACCATGGCCGCGGAGGCAGGAGCAGCTGTGGGACGGCACCGCCTCTCTGCTATGTCGTGCCCCCCGATTGCTGCGAGAGTGTTGAGCATAACGCAAAACTTCACCCTCACTCTTGCGCGTGTGCTTATCAATCCTTGACAAATTCTAGAGTGGCGTTCGGCTGCTGTGCTGCTGATGGTGACGACGAAGAGGACCATGCATAGCGAAGTGTCCAAAACTGTTGCACGTTAGCAGAGCAAGGTGGCAGCAAGGCGTCAAATCGTTGCGCTCCTGAGTGGTAAAGGCCAGTTAGATGTTATTTTCATCGATATTAGGCATTTTCTGCACATTTTATAACTCGCCTGCACGGCATTTTTAGTCTAGTGCATCTAATACCTTGTTCCAGTGGGTGATTCAAAACAAGCTTTCTTGTTCCATGAGCAGGAAAGTGCATATCAGAAGATGATTTAGATTCAGATCCTTAGCTCCGAGTGCCTACCTACTGCAGCAGCAAGATGCATTTATGCTCATCGGTTGCTAAGTAAATTCCTTAAAATCGCAGGTAAGCAAAAGTGGGGAGGCTGTAGGAATAATGACGGACACGATTGTCAGTGCCATATGACCCCATGTGCCTGCATACGCACTGTGTTCTTCCTGATATAGCTGGCCTGTTCACCCACACTTTTCTAAAAGGCACGGATTTTTGTAACAAAGCTGCAAGAGGCCACACTATGTTTTCGCAGTGACAGACTGGATCATGAGCGACTATTGCAACGAAACTGCTGAATGTGCAAACAAGAATACAGCACAGATTTAGTTCTTTGTTATGGAGTGAATGATGGCAGAAGGGGCCCTGCATTCTTTCGCAAACGACTTGCTGTTTGCTTCGGGCTTCTGAACCTTTCAGTAGGCGGAAAATATGTGCAGTAGAACACCACAATGGCTGCTTGACAGGCTGTTTGCCATATACAGTGCCATTCCTTGACACTTTGCGATGCGCATTTCTATTTGTCGAGGCCATCAGCAGCAGAACATAAATTTGTAAAGATTGACAAGCTCCTGCATGAAAGTGAGAGTAAAGTTTCCCGTTCATTGGGTCACTTTAGCAGCTAGCGTACTGCACGAGGTAGCAGCACCACGATACAGCCCGCAGCCACTCCTGCTGCCGAAGCCGTGGTCTCTCCACTTTTGCTCACGACGGTAAATGAAACCAACGGCATGAGAATTTTGTGGGCACATGAATGCAATATCTGTGTCCCTTCTCTTTTCTGAACATATTTTCATTGCTTTTAATTACGTACTGGTGCAAAGTACACTCTTGCTCTATACTCATTTTCCCTTTTGTTTTGGACAGTACATGCCATCTGTCCTAATGCAGGCTGCCCGAATGTAGTTGCAAGCGCATATCATTTAAATGGCATCATTCATTTGTTTGAGCTCAAACATGACATCAGAATTCTTCCTGAACTCCCTTAAAAAAGAGCCTTGCGAAAGCAAGAAATCCCTATGCCACAATATGGCCCCATGTGCTTTTCGCTTGATAGCACTTCCAGATGCAAGCTACTGCAACACACCGCACACTCATGCATCCACAGTCTGGGTGATCTGAGGAAAATATTTTGTTCAGTAAATCAAGGGCACATCTCCTTGCTGTTGTAATCCCTGTTCTCATTTATGTACTGCCACAAGACCTTGACTAAAAGCCCTGTCATGTAGGTTGCAAAAGGTTTTCAATGGCACTTTCAAAAAGTGCACCTTGACAAAAAAAATGAACAGGACCCAAATGACCAGGCTCGGGTAAAATACCTTTGGGTCAGAATTGGGAGTGGCCTGCAGTGCCTGCAGCGCTCTTCGTTTCTCATCCAAGCGAGACTCCAGGCGTGTCAGCTGGCTCTTTCTCCGTGCATAGCACTCCTCAACTGTCGGTTCCGGCGACTCTGCCACTGCTGGCACACACTCTTCCTGTTGGTTACTGTTGGAAGGGCTCTTGTCATCTGTGAGTGATTGTGTACACTACTCAATAAGCTGCCTCAGATGTCCTCTCATTCAGGATGCACTCAAAAAATGCAAAACTCTGCATGTTGACTTTTTTTTTACTCTTTTTACTTTTTACTTTACTCTTACTTTTTTTTTTTTACTCCACTTCTTGTTTTCCTTACACTTTTTTAACTCCCCCAGGTGTCAAAATTACGCTCATCAGCTCTCACAGGCTCTCAAACATACGAGCATGAGAAAGGGTTTCCCTCTTGTGTTAAACTTATCTTTTAAAATGCAAGGTCACCAAAGTTTATGTTGCATATTTTTTTCTTCTAGGATAACGCAAGAAAGACTAGTAAACAAAGCTCACTGCGTGGAATTGACCTTCACTCAGTAAATCATTTATATTTTTTGCATGTAGTCTCAGTTCCAAGTGACACCTAACTGTAGCTACGATGCGACAGCTCTGGTTTTAAGTTCAAATGAAGCAAACAAACAGAAACTGCAATCTTCCCCATTTTATTTTCCCTGGCTCTTACACTTTTCCTCCTCAAAACCTACAAAATCATTGCACACCTTACTACATGAATGTATAACTGGTTGGTTTTGGTTTTTGAGGAAAGGGAAGGCGTAGTATCCGTCTTACTTCTTGGTCGGTACCTGACTGCACTGTGGGGGAAGAGAGAAAGGTGGAAGTGAAGGGAGAAACAGGGAAAGGGTGCCATAGTGGAGGGCTGCCGAATAATTTTAAACACCTGGGTATCTCTGCTGTGAATGTATAACTGCAATTTTGGTCTCCTGTGTGCACTTAAATGAAATATAATATGCCTGTCTTTTTCACATGAAATACCAGCTGACAAAGTCATGCGCCAATGGTAGCTATGCCGGCCGACACACAAAAAGGTAAATCACAGCTACTAACTGAACCATATCTGTAGAGTCATGCCCATCCATAATAAAAAAAAAGAAAGTCCTTTGCCTTCTTTGTAGGCGCCAAGGTCAAGGTGAAGATTTTGTGCCTCAGTCACCATGCTATGGTAAGCCTCGCTCACCAGGAAGGAGTGGTAATAGCGCTCTTCAAGAATCTGGTATACTTCCTTCTGAGCTTGCAGAAATGCTTCAGGTCCCTGAAAAAGGAACAAGAACATTTAGAGCGTCTCATTCACAAACAGTATCTATGCCTTGACTCTTGTGCTTTAAATAACAGAAGCTCAGTAAAACACAGTAAGGAAAATCTGTTTGAGCAAGATGGGTGTTGTGAAAAACTTCTCAGCTAGTTTTAGAGGCAATGACTCTGAACAGAACAGCAAGAACAGGTACTAGTGGCTTTTGATTTGGTTTGTGGGGTTTAACGTCCTAAAGAAATGAGAGACACCATAGTGAAGGGCTCTGAAAATTTAAACCACCTGGAGTTCTTAAACGTGCACTATCGCACAGCATACTGATGCCACTCCGTTTCGCCTCCATCGCAATGCAGCCGCCGGCAGTCTGGTTCGAACCCAGGTACTCCAGCAAAGTAGCCAGAAATATTAACCAAGGCGCCACCACGGCGGGGCCGCCCCAGCCGGGATTTGATCTCGCATCCTGGGGCGCAGTAGTCGAGCACTCAAGCCACTGCACCACCGCAGCAGGATAGTGACTTTTAGAGACCCCTTCGTAAGTCTGACATATGCACTGATCCAAGAACTGCCTAGCACAGTAGCTTACAAAGATCTCTGTTCCAACCTGTTTGCATCAATATTAAGCTACAGTGTGATGAGCAATCAACCCATTATTTTGTAGCCTTAAAAGACTTGCCTTATTTGCCATGATGAAAGCCTCTATGCCCTTGAGGACACCCTTCGAGAGCCGGATGCCAGGTCGTGGCCGTTTGATGTATGTCTGATAGATCTCATTTCCCAGTTGATGCCATTCATCCTGATTAATGCCACAAGGTGACACAAAATCAGAAAACTCAAATCAAGGTATACCATCGGCATAAATAAAAAAAAAAAAACAATATATATATATGCACTGCACTTGCCTTGCTTGAGAGTTTCATGTTCTCCACATCTTGCCAGAACCTTTTGTTTGATACAAACAAGAAAAGAGTTTCAAGACCAGGGAGGAAGATTCAACAATGGGCAGCAATCATTAACCCTTTGACAACTGCTGCCACATGCATGGCTACAATAGTGTGTTCAAGCATCATATCGAAAGTAAGCACTTACAGGCAGAACAGTGTAGCTTTAAAGCATGAGTAGTTAATAGATAAATAAAAACTCGCAACGAAAGAATGTTTTCCCAGAAAGAATTTACCCGTCAAAGGGTTTAAGGCCAAATGCCAACAGAGATTTTTCCAGAAACGCTAAAAATAAAAAATAAACAAGTGTGGCACTCACGACAGTAGAGATTTCCCAACTTCTTCCCCTTGTAAGAACCTGGCCAAATACTCTCGGCACACTGATGATTCCATTAGAACTGAGAATGCAAACACCTGCAGCAAGGTAATAAATACTCTTAATTCATGAAAGAGAATGCATAGAATGATATTAAACAGATAGAAAAGTAATCTGAAAAACACAGAGCTAACTGCCTAGTAAATAAAAAAAAATAATAAAATAAAGGGAACCTTGCGTCCTGGAAGGCTTTCTTGTTCATCGGAAGGTGAATAACAGTCCAAACCTCCAACCAATTTAAGCTGCTTTTCACATCTTGCTTTGGCATATTGGAGCTGGAAAAAAAAAAAAAAGAAGAAGAAGAAGAGAATGTAAAAAACTACCGACAATGTTGTTGCCATTGTTTTGTAACAAGGCAAGAATGTGGCGAGTTCTCTTATGCAGTCAATGCTGCCGGCATATAAAAGGTCACAGGAAAAAAGAAACAAAACATGATACTGGACAATCGAAAAGGGCATTGTTTACAATTTACAAGGAACTTTACAAATTATTAAGCTAAAGTTACCTGTACTCTGTGGAAACAAAATTGTGAGAAAAAAACTGCACAGTGAAGAAGTGCTTTTCGTAACAAAAGTACGCTCTAAAGGTCTGTATATATATCTCTCATCATATAATTTTACGCAGTTATTTCATGGTCCAAACATAAAACCATTGTTCATACCTGCTTGATGTACTTGGACAGATTTCTTGATTGCAACAGGTCCCCTTTAGCTGTGCTTGGCGCTTCATACTGCTTATCTGAGTTCCCGAAAAAAAAAAAAAAAAAAAGTTTTCATTTAATTCTGTGATGTGTAATGCAGTTTGGAGCAGTTTTTTTTTTTTTTTTTTTAAGGAAATAAACAGCAACTAACCTTCACTAATGCCTCGTGCTTTCTTCAGGTTGTTGGCAGTGGTAGCTTGCATAATTTCTGATACAATATTGAACCTACGCAGGAGGAATGCGAGCAGTTAAACAGACTGCACGCAAGACTACACAAGCAGAATGCAGCTTCCACATTTCCCTATATTTCTAGAAACATGCAAATGCACCCGAACTCCTAAAAACAATAAATCGACATCAGCTATTTGTAAAAACTGGCTAGCATTTAGGTAATAAGTAGGCCACCAAAGAAAGGGAGGACTAGTTTACACAAAGTAACACCCCTCAGGAGTTATGCGTTAGTAAAGAGCAAAACCAGCAGAAAGCATGAAATAAATTTCAAAACATGCACATGACAATGCAGGCCTCATCCCGCATACTGCTGTAACACCGATTATTTATAGTAGTAGTCTATTCATTAGTCTCACCATTCGTCCCAACTGGACCAAATGTTTGAAAATTTTGCCATAAAATTCCTTGAAAAAGAAAAACAATGAAGCGCTACAATTGCTCAGTTTAATCGTAGACAACATTGTCCCCTCATTCGTACAGCATGTTAAGTATTAGTATCTCATTGAAAAGCTTACACACTGCCTTCCAAGCACTAATGAACACACTAATTCAGTTCAAGGCCGCTTCATCACTGGATCGACGAGTTCGAGAAAAGCAGTGTCATTTTTGCAAGAACACTATCTTTCCCTCGAATGTATGACAGCTATTTAATACTGTTAACTGTAGAGTTGGGCTACAAAGCATAATATTTCTAAATGAGCTCACCGCATACGCTTCAAATCTTGGACGTCAGTGCAAGTGTCAATAACAAATATAAAATCCTCCCACGTCTCGGCGTATGCATAAGTTCGGCTGTGCTTTTCGTTCTCTGCCTGAAGCCACTGTAGGTATGCAATAAGCTTCTGATTTATATAATCTGGGTCGGTGACTAAGTCAACTGTTGGTTGAAAAACTGGAACAGACAAACACATAAAGTCAAATTCAATGCTTCCAAGGTACTTCACTGTTAACTAAACAAGAGTCTCTGCAGTAAACACACAGAATATCAAGGCAACATTAGCCAAACTTAAGCATGAAAATGAAGAAGTATTATTTGCACTTGCCTGCAGCAGGCCAGAGTATTTTTTACTTTTGCCAATATAACTAATTAGACAATATTTACCCGCTTTCAGCCATACAAGTTGGGTCAACAGAAAGACAGCTGAACAATAAAAGCAACTGTACGTGACTTCATTGGCAAAAGCTTCTCCACTCTCAATTGCTTCCAATTAGGATTTTAAAATTAAAAATGACTGTGACAATGCCATGCATTTTAAACACTGAATGCTTGGAAGAGCTTTTTTACTGAGTGTTAATATTACATGCCCGTGTGATGGAGCAGCCACAGTCAATATCAACGGCCACGACTGGCCAAAACCTTGCGTTCCCCCAGGGTGTCACGAATTTATCCAAAAGCATGGTAACTATGTTCAGGATAAATTCACATCCATAAACAAAGTGAAATTTCTGACTTTCTCAACATACCAAATAATTGATTGTTTTCATGCATCTTTAGTGATTTATACGTTCATTTTTACATTCATTACATAACGTTCGACTAGTTTACCGGCCTACTATAAACTAAAATGTATGTCCGCTTGAAATCAGTGACAGCAAGGAATGATGCTTCAGTTTTTATTCTCGTTAGAGCTGTGACAGTCAATATCAGCCCCTATGAATGACTGCAATCCAGTCTTCTTCCCAGATTTTACATATTATCTCAGGACACCGTAACAACATTTAGAATAAACACACATTGATAAACAATGTGACATTTCAGGCTTCTTTTACAAAATCTAAAGATTTGATTGAAACCTTTCGAGTATTTTCATTGATTAACAGGTTAACTATAGTGTTAAAGTAATTTCTCAGTTTATAATGAAGCAAAAATATGTCTGCCTGCACTTCCTGAAAGCCAAGAGTACTGCTTCAGCTTTGTTCCAAAAACATGCACCAGTCTTTTTCAAACTCTCAGATCATGTCATGCATAAGGTCTTCATGCCAAATGTTGGTATATCCTGAACATCACAAGATATATAAGATATTATAAAAATACTGTGCATGATGGCCATCTAGCCTAGATGCTATAACTGACCTCTTTATTCACACAGTAATGCAATGTCGATCTCACAAAGTGAAACCAAACACATTAAAAGGTGGGAAGGAGGGGACAAAAAAAAAAAAAAAAAAAAAGGCTAAAAAGTGTATTTTTCAATTTGAATGCCAAAATGTGGCAAAATTTTTAGAAAATGTTTCCACAAATTGTAGTTCTTAGATACACACCAGAAGTCCAAAATACGCTATGCATGAAGTCTTCATATAGCTGGCTCAATGATGCTGCTTGTTGCACAGCGGCAGGACGGTTAAGAAGGATGTGAGTAAAGTAGGCACAGCAGTAATGTGCCTTTGTCATATTTTTAACAGCCATTCTGCATGGCTTAAAAAATCATGGCCCCCCCCCCCCCCCAAAAGGAAATTACGAATGTTTATACCGTATTCCAGCAAGCAAGATGGGAACCCAGAAATAGCTGTTATGCTGCACAATGTGTATGATGTTGCTTTCTTTTACTACGGTTTTTATCAAATGCTGAAATAACGACACCCGCTGTTTATTCATGTGCACGTGACGCTTGTCTAGCTGTGGTGACATCCGGGCTCAAGTAATAAGTCACCAAATCACGCACTGGTGCTTCTCGGACCTTCCCTCTCTCCAGCAGCAGACATTCCCCTTTTTAACTCCATATCGCAAGTGCGGTGCCCTTGTGCGTCACACTGCCTCAATTCATATTCTCCCATTATGCTGTGCAACAACCGTTAACCATCAACTCTTGCTGCCGGGCCTTTGTACTCGCTGTAACACAGAGCACAGTGTAGCATCTATCCTACTTCCCTAATATGTCACCCTCCTTTCATACCCCTAATAGACTGCTCATCTCTGCTGCAGATATCAGGTTTCCGTTAACACCTGTTGATGCAAAATCAGCAGATTCCAGCCTGACTAAAACGATACCAGTTAGGACTAAAAAAAAAAACGCTATAGTAAACATGGATATAGTCAAAACTCTGATATATGAACCTGAAGTCCCAGTTCACCCGCCATAGACGACTGTATATTTTCCCCCTTTTATAGTAAAGACATGTTTGATAAAAATCGGTTCTAGTAAAGTGCGCCTGGCCGTGTAAACGGCTTCCCACGAAATGAAATCGCCGTGCGCGCGCGCTACCTAGAATTGCGAGGCAAATTTTTTTTAGAAAAAAAAAAAAAACGTGTTCTTTTAAATGGCTTTACCACTAGGCTTAGTACAATTCAGGAGAAGCCAACTTTACGTAGGCCTTGGAGCCGTGAGGGAAAGCATGAAGCGCACAGGAAAAGAAAATGTAAAGCTGTCTACAAGCATGAAAAGAAGGCGGTGCGATCCATTCAGACGCTCAGAGGATAAAGGAGAGTAAAAGTGCAACGAGAATTAGGGAAGGGAAGAAAAGGCCAAAAATTCACAGCACTGTGTGTGGCAAGAACTGGAGGCACGGCACGTGCGGTTTTGCAGCACTTGACTGCCGCGCGCATTTCACATCTATTGCCTCCTTGCTGACAGAAACAACAGAAGATGATGCCGTGTTCATGCAGCGCTTTAGTTTTCACATGAAATCAAACTCTTTGGTATTCATAGCCACGTAGCCCTCATGCTTAAGAAGTACTTCCACAAGATGCAAACAAAAAATCCTATAACCAAAAAAAATCGGACGAAGAGACTATAAGAGAGAGATGGAAAGTATTTGAGAGTTTTTTTCATTAAGCAACAAGACGTGTCAAGTAAGTAGCCATTTAGTTACCAAACGGCATCTTACCATTAACAGCTGATATAGTAAAGACACTGGTATAGTAAAGATTTTTGCTGGTCCCTGTTACTTTACTATAAAGAGGTTCTACTGTAGTTTGAAAAACATAAGAAGCCCGCATACTATGTGCCTGCACAATGCATGACATTGGCTAGCAAGAGGATATGCTAGCCTGTGCAATGCAGTAAAATGCTTGGCATGTAAAGATCGTGTGCCAGATGCAATCGGCACTTTTCTAGAGTCTGTTCAAAGGGGGATGTGGTCATCGGCTCAGTTACCGAGGCAAGCTAGGATCTCCCGTAGCAGGTGGCGCACGGAAATGCAGAGGGCGTATTCGGATGGCAGTAGTAAGGCGAGCAGGAAGTCAGCCACCTGGCGCAGGTGGTCCAGTTCCAGCTGAGGGGTCTCCAAGAAAGGGCTCAGCGGGAATGGACGCCTCTCACCATTTCTGCAGACAGCCACCAGCAGCAATTAAAGGGGTCCTACAACAATTTCTTAGCCAGCAAAAGGTGTTTATATCCTTCAAAAAATGCACACTCTTACACTTACATAACAACGAATAACTGAGGAAGATATGCGTAGCACCAAAGTAAAAAATAATATATAGAAAAAGCCCCACCCCACACCATAAGTACTTAAAGCAGGCATCACTCTCGACTCATGAGGTTGTGTTTGAGGCACTGTTTTCTTTATCCTGTCAGACAACATGCGGCAGCCTATTAAAATCTATATAAATAACAACACTATAGTTAATAACAGCTGCTCTACACTACTAACTATATCCTGCCAAGTATGCGCTCAGCAGTTTTCTAGAACCAGAACCCCTTTCCGTGAAACAGTTCTTTAGTACTGGGATGATATCAGCAGGATCCTAAGTACTAGAACTATGTACGAAGTACGTCGAGAACTAAGTATGAAGCTCCTTCAGCAACATTGAGCGGTGTTTTAGCACCTAGCTTTCATAAAACAGCTTCGAAGATTTTCAATTCTGATGGCAAACTACATATCACTTCATTATCCTCTGCAAAATGTGCCAGCCATAAACCACGCACGAACAGATCACAAAAGCAAACTCAGCAAATTGTGCTATCAGCCAAAGAAAAAAAAGCTGAAAATTAATGTTTTCAGCAATTTAACAATGTTGTTAAGAGAATGGCACACCTTCATAATGGACCTCAGCACATAACTTAGTTCCATGGTAATTTGGCTGCACAGCATTTTGTTAGTGGAGTTGGGAGAGTGGATACATCATACTCGCAACCTCTGTAGGAACTGAATGATGATCACTGCTTCCAAACAGCTCTAAAAATCTTCAGGTATCTCCACCAAATTTTTAGAGCTGAGAAAGTGCAGCCTTTTTGCATAGCCTGAATTAATTTGGTCGCAGTGTTTTATTTTGACATTCTTGCCTTTCTTTTACTTTCTTGGTGCTTTTCTTTGTATCATGTACAAAGATATTTGTATGTATTTGACCAATTATCTAAATAGCCACATTTTAGTGTATGTTACAGTAGAATTGTGTAAATCATTATTAATTTATCTGACAATGCCTTTCATTACCCCCTATTTTACTTTATGGTGTTGTAAGAGTAAACACCAAAAAGATAAATATAAGAAAGCCATATTTTCAAAATCAAGAGAGGAGACATTCTGCTTCCACATTTTGTATATTTCAAATTTCTCTTATTTCCTATTTTTACACCCATGCTCCAACTTTTTGCAAATGTTTTTCCCCAAAAGTTTGCACTAAAAGGCTTTTTGTGCAATGTATGAAGCTTAAGATTATCCCCATTCACAAAACATTTAACTAGCTCAGTACAACATGGCATATGTTACACCAGAGTTGATAAATACTGCAATTATAAAATTAAAAAAAAAAAAAAAGTTATTTCTAAGACCACTCAGAATCACTTGTTTTCCGACGGTCCCAACAGAGTTAACCACGCAGATGTAGCAGGAGCATTCATTATCAGTGGCTCAGCCTACCACAGCTTTGGTGACGCATGAAGTAGCTGCTAAAAATGCCTTCCGTTCTTTTATGCTCCTGCTGACGACACGATTCAGAAAGCTTATCGTGAACTTATTATTCGCTCCTCACTCCCTGCGTTCATAACCTTTCTTTTGCGAACATGGTGATTAAAATATCCTGTTGGAAGTCAGCACTTGAAATGATTGCCTCCTGTGCCATCAATAGATTTACAAGGGGGATCATACGGCAAACACCCTCCTTGCAGTGATGTTGTGCCTTTCACTGAACGATAACTCTGAGACCCCTTAGAAAGACTAAAGCTACAAAGTACCAGGCTTGGCTCATTGTCTACAGCTTGTACACATCCCTGGTGTACTTAAGAAGCAATGCAGACCTTGATGTTATCCTTGCCACGATGCAGAATGTTGACATCATAAATAAAAGTGGCACAAAATCGAAACTTGTACTTCTTTCTCAATGGCCCAAAGAATGGAAGTTTTGGCGTGTACAATTTCAAGAACACTTGGAAGTATTGATGAAGCTTCAAGCATGCCATCCCGCTACGAAGTCAATACGGCTACAAACACAAGAGTCGCATTGCGTCGGATGCGGGAACTGGTCGCACAAAAAAGAAAGCAAGGCCAATACGAAAGGCCAAACCCGTGAACAAAAACCTAGCAAAGGTGACAGGCATAGTCAAGTATCAATACCATGACAAGGCTATGAAAGCCGCTATCTAGTTTGGAAATGGATTTGTAATTTCATGGGTACACAATGGAAGTCAATACCACATTATGGGTGCTCACAGTCATGCCACAGATGGTTCATACTGTCCTTTTATAACGGCACAAGGCATCATCAGGAAAGTTGTGCTTCTAATTAGATTCAAAATTTTCTTATAAATAAAATTATTTTCTATAAAATTGGGGGAATGGTTTGCAACATCATAGGATGCTTCCAAACTCGTACATCCTACGTAAGACTTAGAAAAGTCTGTAGGTATTTAAATGAACAACTGTGGTGCCTGGCAAAATTTTCAAGCACTCTAAAATGCTTGATTCCTCCATTTGCTCTTTTGCACGGAATACTCTGCAAGGTACTCAGCTTGCAAAAAAAAAAAAAAGAAACGAGGGACATTCGCAATATATTTAGTTCTATAAACCAACACATCTTTCAAAAATGCTGCTGTGCTCTGTCCGACGTCCTGAATAGTTATATGATGTTTGCACAGTACACATAAGCTGGCTCAATTCAGTTAAACTTGCCAGACACCCCCAATATCTAACTAATATTTGCCGCTATGGCCTGTTTGACCAATTTGGTCAAGTGGTATGAGATTCCAGTGGTATGCAAGCATAGTAAGCACAGATTATGCAATGGCTCGAGCTTAACATGCATCATTAAAGCAACCATGCAATAAAAAATATGCATCTCACCCTCCAGTAGCTATCCGTGCTGCATGAAAATGCTTTTGAACCTTCCTAACCATGTGATCAGTCAAAAGCTTGACATCATCAATCTTGCGGCACCGGTCCTTGAGGTTCCGTAAAACACGCCAGATTTCACCCCTAAAAAATGATTGCCGTCGTACGTCATAGTGCAATATATATCTCCAGGTAAGACAGCAAAACAGCTGCCCAACTGAGGCAAACAATGACACCTATGTGTACCATCTCCAGCCTTTCAAAAGAACATTGATGTTGGATTTAAAAGCCTATTTTGGATAAGATCTGCATGAATGCAGCAAAGCACCTCCAGTGACCCAACAAAAAATTACACAGAAATGCATAATACATTTCATTTTACGTAGTGCTATGATATGCTTTGCACAGTACAAAATTTATTTTTTGAAAACATTATTCAAAATAGAGATCTTCATGCCACATACACATACATACACAAAATATCCTGGCAGTGGAGGCAGTGATGTGCTATGTAGATTAAAAAATGACTCCAATGTGGAAAATCCCTGAAGCATTAAAGTTAGTAACTACAATGGTTGAGGACAAAAATATTTTGATGTAACATAACAAGCCTCAGTGCTCAATGATAAGTTGTTTTGAACTGCACAACAATATTGCTTTCCAAACCCTAACTCGATTAGAGCCAAAACAGCTTGTGATGAAATGTTCAAATTACGAATTTTTTAAATTATAACAAAACAGCACAATTAAATACCACGCAATATTAGAGACAGCAAACAGTGAAAGCTTCTGATACGATAACATAATGGACACTAAGAAGTGAACGTCTGTTCTCAGAGCTGCTATGATTTAGTTGTGTGGTTATTACACAAGCAATTACTTAAATTAATAACTTTTTTTCCTCTCCCTCTTTGTTAACAACATATTCAGAGATATTACAGCATTTGCGCCTTAAAAGGCAGACATTCCCAAAGCCCGCTAAGGGTCTTAGTATATCAGAAGAGTGTCACCTTCGAAGGTTACAAACTATGTAATTTAATAATCCAGCAACACTTCACGCCATTGAGCCTGCGTCTTTTTTGGCGCAGTGCAAATTTTGTGGCCAGAAGGCAAACTTATACCATATGGTATGGGCTTGCAAACAAAATACCAGTATTGACATAAATATCAGCCAATGTGGGAAGGCTGGGAGGCGGCCCTGTCCAGCTCGGACCTCAAGGAACAACGAGCCCTTGTCGAAAGAGCACGGGCAGCGGCTTTTACCAATGGTGTCCCGGACTAGGGACCCATTCAGCCTTCCCTTAATCTGCAGCAGGACTTTTTGACGGGTTAGTTGGTACATGATCTTGATTCTTATAGCGCTGACGAAACACCACAGGAAGAAAGACACAAAAGGACAGAAGCTTCTGTCCTTCTGTCCTTTTGTGTCTTTCTTCCTGTGGTGTTTCGTCAGCGCTATAAGAATCAAGATCCCTTAATCTAAGCCAATGTGGCTTTCAATAAATGTTTTCATCATCATCATCACTACACTGCTGTGTGCAGGACAGATGTTAGGAATACTGCACTATGGAAAAACTATGAAAAAAATTAAACACCAGCAAGAGATGTTAACAAGTCAACAGAAGAAAACAACGGCACTATAATTTTTCGCTAGCTAGTATGAGAAACAGTGCTAGCTAGTAGTAGCAGGTTCAGAAAATTTTTGCACCAGTAATCTGCATGTGGAGGCTAGGTTCCACACGCAGAATACTGGTGCAAAAATTTTCTGAACCTGCTACTACTAGCTAGCACCTTTTCGCCTGGAGTAGTGCTGACCTCATCAACTGAAGGTTTATTTAATACAGTTATATTCTGAAATTAATTTCTACCTACCGCTTATCAGTCATGCCTAAACTATGCATGATTTTCTGCTGCCCTATCATTTCTCTTTTTTAGAAGATCTGCTTCAACAACTTGGCATAGCCATTGTCTGCAAGTATGTCCTTCGTTTGATGCTTCAGGATTAGACAGAATAAGAAGAATATGTGCTTACAATATATAATTATATACTACAGTTTATTCCTACAACTTTTAAAGCTCTTGCCTAAGATTCATGTCATTTTGAGGTTTCTCATTTGCCGCACCTATCTAGAGCCCTCTTCCCTCATTTTAGTATGATCATCTCACATTTAATTCACTGTTCACTTTAACAAATAAGTCTCCTGCCTTCAATTACATTATATAAGATACTTTTTTTTTTTTTTTTTTTTTTTTTTTGCATTTGCAGTCCCTACAGTGGGTAACAGCCATTTTTTCCCATTTGCACACACCACCATTTAGACATAAGTCAATGACGTGAACAAGGCAAGCAGATTCAATAGAAGAGACAAAAAGATCGCAGCAGTCATGTAACGTATGAATACATAGGTACCGAATCACTACTAAAATATCACCTGAGAAGCATGCAGAAACAACGATGGTCAGGAACGAGGTGCTTGTACCATGGAAGTATAAAATCTCTAAAGACCAAATCAAAGATTTCGTTTATCTTCGAGTCGACAGTACGAGAGAAGACGACGTGCTTGGCTTTCTCGATGCCGTCCATACGACTGTATTCCTTCATCTTTTCCTGCGCAAAAGAGAAGACATGAAGCGCACGTATCTTCGCAACTCTACTTCAAATGACGGAATTCTTTCTTTCGATTATAAATCAGCATAATCACCTGCAGTACTTGCTTTAACAAATGGTTTCCGTCGTGTTCTCTCAGTATAATAGGATACTGGTCATCGGTACATAGCACGCTTCGACAGCCCAAGATGACACCAATTGATACCATTCCAACATACATCATAGCTACTCCTGCTGTGTCCAAGTGACCATAATAGTGGGTCAACGCTGCAGCGATGCATACCACGAAGCTTCCCTGCCAAAGCAACGCGAATACATTAGGTATAAACTGCAAAAGCACCTAATGATAAACCATATCAGCACCGTTATTACCTTGATAAGATTCCTTCCCAGTGTCCCCATGGTTCATGTGTACAGCGTGAAACAAACTTCTTGCTAATTACCTACAAGGCAAGAAAATCACGTGAGTTTCCTCAGCGTATCTCATGAGAACCATGTGAACGACGCAACCGTTCGTTAGCACTGTGAAGAGCCTGTGATGACGAGCGCGCTTGTCAGTCTGTCATGAGCCCCGAAATTGGGGGCGTGGACGTCTGGCTCATCCAAGAGCACCATGATGATGCTTCCGAAGAGCGCAGATATACTTGAAGGTCCGTGCCTGCATGTTTGCTATATACCAAGCGAAAGCAACACAATCTGGCAGACTGGGCTCTCTTTCAGCTCATGCGGACGCGCGTCCACACAGGAAGAGATGCTTCGCCACTTAACAAGTGTACCACGTGCCCTTCCTGAGTTGCCGCTTGTTGCTCCCTCTGCCAGTCGTTATGCGATCTAACGTTTTTGCCAGGGTCGTGCACTAAAGTTTTTGTGGCTGTGGAAAAGAGCTGAAACTTACGCCCCCTACTGCTTCACATCTGCTAGTTACAATATATTGCAGCTTTTTCTGTATTTCCTAAAGGTCCATATGCTTCAAACTTATCAGAGAGACGCACAGAATTGCGTCACTATGTTTTAAAATCGATTAGCCTACCATATTGTAGAGCCTATTAATCTAAGTAAGGCCAGCGCAGATTCTTAGCGGTTGAATTGTTTGAATGCCTAGGTGGCACTGTCGGCGGGGGCGGCGACAGCTGTTTGTTATGGGGTGTGCGGCTGAACGAAAGTTGTGCTTTCCCGATGAATGAGTCGCGGGAATTGAAGTCATGTACTTATCAGCTGCGTACAATTGTTTGCTGCCGCTGATACTGGCTTGTGCTTTAAACAATGTGAATTTTTTGCACCTTCACGTTGGATCCAGCTTCTCACCACGAGTAAGTTTGACGTTATGATGTCACTCAACTCAACTTCAGGTTTCGAAGAAGCACGATTTCTTGCCCCGGATCTGTGAAATTCATGGGTGATTTTCAGTCGACAGTTGTTTGTTTCATTTTACTATATTTATAAAAGGAAAGCGAACTTCCTGACCACTAAACGCGCACGCATCACACTATGCATAGTATGTACGGCGGTTTTATGCGCGTTGTGTTCACTTAATTGTTTCCATCTATTTGTGCTCCGGTGAAAAATAAATTCGCCGGCGTTTATTTATTATTGTCCTTGCAGATATGTATTCACTGAAAAAGACAACACTGGGCACTGGAACATTTTTTGCCTCCTGCCATGCAAAGGACACTTGCGGAAACAACGGATTGCCACTGACTCCGAATTCAATAAGAGTTCTTGGCCTTTTCCAGTTTCTGAAATGCCTATCCCATAAAAACCTCTGTACATATCTGGATGCATTCCGCAGCAAGCATGGTAAGAGCATGTTCAGCTCAGCCCTCAGAACACAAACTTATTTGACACCCGTACCGCGCCGTACCGCGCGCATGCAGTTGCACGTCCATCGCAAAGTTCGTTTTCTCAGGCGTATTTTTTTATCACCATAGAGAGGCTTGTGGTCGTCTTTGAACACTTCCGGAATAACTTGCAAGATGAAATCCCAAAGAAGTTATCGTAAGTGCCGCCGTTCTAAGCACCTTGCCGAGCTTCCAAACTTTTTGTATGTTACGTAACCGAGTTCAATATCACTTTCAGCATCGAAAGCATTAACAGAATATGCAGAGAAGTGCTGGAGGCACTAGATTACCTCCACAGCAGGGGAATCATTCATCGCGCACTGTCTCCAAGTTCAATTCTCCTGGATGACAAGGTAGGTGGGTGTTGCTTCAGTTGAAAAACAAACTGGGACTTATGTTCCCAACTCACTTTTGTACAGCAACAAGTTAAGCTTGCAAACTATGGCTTATGTCACATGACAGAGAATGGCAGGACCGTACCTTTCCCATTGGGGTAAGCTAATCGTTAATAATCTGGTGCTGATAGATGACCATATTCCTAACTGTTTTACATGATTATATGATTTGTGCTGCAGGTCACCGAAATACCTTGCTCCTGAAATTTTGACCCAGGAAAGGCGATCACTGCAAGGGCCAAAAGCCGACATTTGGTCTTTAGGCATCATTACCCTTGAGCTCGCCTTGGTATGATATATATTTTTTTTGCGGTTTATATTAACAGCTGTGGGCCTCTCTTAAGGTGACTAGTACTGTCATTGATCATGCGGTGATGCCAGCATTCATGTTCTTATGAAAAGTATATATCTTTGTTTATATTTTTGCTTACTCTTGCTGCTACACATCACAACAATGAACTTAATATCTTGCAAGTGCTACTGTAGGTATGAGAGAAGGATTAGACTAATCCGTTTACCTTGTCGTCTTCAGTAAGGTGGATCATGTTTCCTCAAGAATATGTTGTTGCTTTTTTTTATTGTTTGGATCTCATGTATTGACCATTACTCATGCAGAAAGTTGCAGAAAGTAACACTGCCATTGGGCATTCTTGCAGCAGTCTCTAATGGTGGATTTAGTAAGAGCGAATTCAATTTCTAGTTGCTTGCATGTGGCTGCATTTGCTATGCTTCTGTGAATCATAACTAAATGGACACAGTAATTTCTTGAGGCACGTGGTGGTAAAAACTGATCATTCATTTTCGTGTTTATCTATAAACAGTACTTACTTGGCTGCTTCCTTCAAGCGGAGAGCCGCCATATATCTGTAACCGTGCTGATACCACAGGAGCTGCTTTGTGCCCAGCTGCGCTTTGCACATGAGCGTACCCATCCATTTTCAGATCACAGTATGACAGCACTCTCCCATCTACTCCCTGCACAACATCAACAAGCTGTCCCGTCATCTTTCCTACCATGGAGGTTTACTTCTTGGCAAATTTGGACGACTATACTTGTCATCAAAAGTAACGCCCACACCCCTGGACCCGCACTTAAATACTTCGCCTTTGAGCACATCTGTGCATGCCACAATTAACACCACTGCCACATCTATACTGATGGCTCTGTTACATGTGTCTCTTCGTCCATCAGCGTCTGGATACCATCAATGCACACCACAATCTCGATTACACCCAGTCACCGAACTTCGATTACAGCTACTGAATTAACTGCTCTGCGAGAGGCTGTTATATACATTCTACAACAACCCCTGCAGCAAAAGTTATCTCCAGTGATTATTGCAGTGCTCTACAATTGCTTAAGTCATAAAGAATTCAGGAACAGCTCGTCACTGAGGCCTGCGAGCTGCGTCACTGCATTGTGCTACAGTGGTTACCTGCTCACTGCAGCATTGCGGGCAATGACTACGCTGACGCTGCTGCTAAACTAGTACCCGAAGATTTGTCAAGAACAATTCCAATCAATTTTCACGAAGAGATGCAGCGAGACTTGTAGCCACTGAATCCTGACGATTGCAGTTCTCTCTGTTGTGTGACCTGGACCATCAATACCGACCTCTACATTGAATAGATCCCACCATCATCTCGAATTCCACACAATTTGAGCAGATGCCATCATAACTGCCTGCACTGAATTCGCTTGTATGTGGCGTACCCAAACTATTTCTTACATAAAATCGGTATAGCCAGCAGCCCTCCGTGCTCTACATGTGATGTGTGCGACGATTTTAAACATTTTATAACCTCCTACCAGAGGTTCATTGCACATATCGCAGGACATTGTGTAATAATTTAAGCTTAGCTAAAGACACAGCCCTGCACCTTGAACACGCCCTCGGTCCTTGGTGTGATGGGTCTTCGGCTGCGCGAGCTACAAAGGCCTTAATAATTTTTCTAAAGGACACAGGGTTGATAGAGACCCTTTGAAACTCATCTGTATGTGATTGTGTGTGTGTATGTGTGTGTGTGTCAGATTTTTTTTTTTTTTTTCATTCATTTTTTTTCTTCCCCTTCCCTCCTTTGTCACCGTTATCAGGAGTAGCATGCTGGGATCAGTACCAGGCAGACATCTCCTTCTACCATTAAAACATCTCTCTCTGAAGTGATATAATAGGAATTCCTTTCTAGTGTGAAAGCACTACTTCACGAGTCCTAACTGGCTCACCATTTCCTGCGTTGTCGAATTTTTGGGCGCTGCCAACTCGGGCTTCAGCATTAAGATGGGAAGCTGAGATCAGAATACAGTCTTCCAGGACTCATGGATTCCGAGCTAGACATGCTTCTCCTAGACCACGAAGGCATGTTCGTATGGCATGGTTAAAGCGGGGAATTATATGGCATGGTTAAAGCGGGGAATGTCGTTCCTGGCAATTTGGGCAACATCACAGTCCCCCTCATGAGCGTGCCTCTGACAGGTGATGGCACAAGACAGCGGCAACATCATTTACATGCACCATCTACCAAAATAAACTGTGCCAAACTAACACTTTTGCATGTTAGACAAGGTGTTAAACCTCTGCGAGTTCATTTGTGTGTGTATGTGAGAGAGAGAGAGAGAGAGGTTTTATTCACACTATCACATTCATTATGGAGCATTGCCAAAAAACTTATGACTAGAGCTGCATAGAGATGTCCCAGCAGACATTTCACATTGTGACATTTACGAATAATAATCTTATCAATTGCCTTATCTTTGCCACAGGCAGGAAAAGAAGAGAGGAAAAAAAAAATGTTTTTTATTTTTTCATATTTGCAGGGACAAGAGGTTTGGAAAGGAGCAAACCTTGAACAGATTTTTACTAAGCTACTGATCTGCATTAAGCAAGGTAAGAATCATATTTTAATCATTATTATGACAGTATGGTATTGGCATCATTATGCTTATTGTTTCTGACAGATGGAGACATACTGTCTCTTTTAGCTGAGTCAGACCCTCTCAGCAGTAAACTTGAGGTATGTGCAGCTTATTTTTCCTAATAGAAAATTAGAGACATGTTTTATAGCTATAGAGATGTTAAGGTTGTCTAATTTCTTTTATCAAAGAAAATGACACATGCTTTCTTATTATATGGCCACAAGTAGCTTTATCTTACAGAATTGACATGGTGACTTTATTTATAGGAGCTGGACACTTCCCTGAAGTCCTTCATTTCATTATGTCTAAAGTTGATACCGAAGGAAAGGTAAAATTTGTGGCTGTACATTAAAAATGTAAAATAACGGTGGTCATGCAAGTAACTTACTGTTCTTTCATATTCGTATCAAAGGCCGTCAGCTAAAGAGCTTCTACGACATCCATTTGTGTCAGCAAAGCTGGAAGAAATGGGAGACGTTGCGCCCCCCCAGGCTACGCATTTGGGAGTCTTACCACTACGTTGCGAGTCACTGGGTCCTCTGAAGTGCACGCCTTGCTTTGGTAAAAATTAGTTTCACTTTTATATACTTTGTATAGACCAGGCAGAATTGATTAAATTGGTTAATGAGAAGCTGTGTGGTGTTCATGCAGCCCTTGTGTCATATTTTTCTCGATAGGCAACTTACAAAGCTAGCTCGTAGGTGTGGCATGGCATGACTTTCTTCTGCACTTCAGCATATGCCTAGTGCGCTTCACAGCATGTCTACTTTTCAGTTCAAGCAACCTGTTTCATTTGCAACTAGTGGTGAGTGTTCTTTGGCAACAACCATCGGTCATACCAATTTGCCGAAATTTCAGGAAGCCCACTCGAGGAGCGGCCGCTCCCAGAGCTGTATTCCTTGTGGCGCTTGGCTGGTGGTGATGCTGAGGCAGAGCTACGCAAGCAAGGCTGTCTGCGAGCCAAGCCTCCGATATGCACATTGCCATGGTATTTATGAATTTATCACAGCTGTGTATTTTTTAATCAAGAGGCGTTTGTAGACCTGTAGTGATAACAAGTTTTCAAGATGCCTCTGCATCGATGTCATTTCATTTGCACTCACATCGTTTTCTTTTCTTGCAGTATTGTACTTCTAGAGGGAGAAGAACTTGGTCAGAAAAAAGACACTGTATTCTTTTACGATGACACAGTTGTGCTTCTGCCCACAGAACAGCTTTGTCAGGTAGTACCCTTAGTTACGTACTGCCCGCAAGCAGAGTATGAAACATGCTCTACCTTTTCCAGAGGCTAAGAGGAATGGATCCAAACCTTTACTATCCTTTAATAGAAACGTAAGTCTCAGTTTTAACAAATGTAGCTTTCTTTTATCACTTTTTTTATCGCCCTAATCAGTTGTGTGAGGATTGAATGCCTGGTGGAACAGAATGTGAATAGACCATTACATTGCTGAGTATATTATTAATCACTCAGCCTCTCAGTCATTAATGAGATGCAGCTGTAAGGAAAACAGCTAGCATTCATTAGCATTATAGATGAGATGAAGGGCAGTTGACAGGAGCAGTTTCAAAATGTGCATACTTTAACTGAGAATTTTAATTAAAGAAAAGGGATATTTCTAGTCAGTTATTACGGAATAGTTTTGCTACCTTTGTTTGATGTCACATCAAAAGACCCTTGCAGCGGTCTCTCGTATTATGCGATAACTGGCCTGCAGTCACAGAGCAAAACTAAAAGGGTACACTCTGAGCTAGTGTAATTTATAGGAAAGTGCACATACCAGTAATCACATTGAAATACACTGTTGCCGTGTGGTGGCACAGACTACAACTCCTTGGTTTGGCTAGAGAATTTAGAATAAGCAAGCACAGTACACAAATTTAGTATTTGGAGGTTGTGATCACCACTGCAAAATGTTATAGCCTTGCATATAACAAAAAACAAAACTCATACCATGCTCACATCCCTCTCAGCATAGTCTTCTCATTTACATCTTTCTTACCGGTTATCGAGCATGGTGACTAAACAAAAATATTGCTTACAAATGTAAGCACTTCACATCTAGACGAATGCATGGTGCTGGGACTGAAAATGGCCGAAAAGTATGGTAATATTGCTCAGTTGGGATGGCCAACTATAATGAGTATGGGAAAAAATGTTTGCGGAAGCACATTTTTTGGACTATGACTCCCAATTAACAAAGCTTTATAAAAAATTATAACTAGATGGGGCTGCAGAAGCATTGGAAGTTTCATAAATTTTAGAACCAGTACTTAAATGCCAGACACCACATGGTAAAATTTATTTCCATAAATGTTGCGAGAAGTGCAAGAGCATGTCTATCTTTTCAGCCACCTGACGCCAACAGCCTGGAATTAGTTACATGAAGCATATTTGTAACTATTGTCCCCGCACATCCTGTCCCACTCTCAGCTTTGCAACAATTATTAATTTAAACAGCGCAAACAAGAAGACACAGGACAAGATAAAAGGAAGCCACAGTACAAGCGCTGACTCACAACTATGCCCAAGCCTTTACTCCTAGGCCCAGAAAAAAACATATACGACGAAAACGAAACAATCACGTGAAACAACTCCTGGATTCACCTGTTGCACAAAAAGTCACTCAAAGAAGACATCTCTTTGCTTGAAAGAGCAAGAGAAGTCTTGCTGACACACTTATTGTCTGTTGAAATAAAATACAATTCAGCTATCTCTCTTGTCATCTTCTATTTGTGACATCTCTTTCAAGCAAAGAGATGTCTTTTTTGAGTGACTTTTTGTGCAGCAGCAGGTGAACCTAGAAGTTGTTTCACGTGATTGTTTTGTTTTCGTCGTACTATGTTTTTTTCTGGGCCTAGGAGTACAGGCTTAGGCATAGTTGTGAGTCAGCGCTAGTACTGTGGCTTCCTTTTATCTTGCCCTGTGTCTTCTTGTTCGCGCTGTTTAAATACGTAATGGATGTTTACCAACTCGCCCAACAAAGTATCTTGGTCAGCTTTGCAAGTTCTCCCTTTTGTCACATGATGCAGGGTGGAAACTTTAGCAGATAGTTGCCGCTATAAGAGACCCCATGTGTCTGTGTCCGATAAATTTACTCTCGGTGCAATAGAACTAACAGAGCTGTGCCACACCATTGCTTTCAGCGTACAGACTGTCCCACCCAGCCCAAATTCAAGTAATGACCTGAGTAACACTGCAGCGCTGCCTGTGATCATCCGTGAAAAAGACATTGAGTACCAAGTGAGAACCCTTCTTCACTGTACTAACTGTGGCGCAATGAACAGATAGAAAAATGACAGCTTTCCACATGCAGTTGCAGCGTGTGATCCTGTACAACCGGTTGCTGGAAGCGTACCCATATCAGAAGCAGCGCATTATACATGAAGCGAAGCTGGACATCCCTCCTCTGTATAGAGCCCACATTTGGTCAGCATTACTAGATGTTCAAGTAAGCAAGAAATGTTGCAGAAAAAGAAAATACTTCATCATGGCCATTGTATATATATGGTAACACTCTGGGTTGAAGAAATGCTAACTTATGCCAACATATGGTGCAGGGTGACCTTTTGAGAGAATATGAGGCCATTGACAAGGAAACGCCTACTCCAACTGACAGACAGGTAAGTGTGTAACAAAGACTGTCCACTTGTACCTGCCCAAAGGAGCAGAGAAAATCTTATTCATCTGTGATGTTTGCTGTAGCATACCCGTTACATTAGAACTTCCAATCCAAAAGTTATTCATTTGTATGTACATATTAAAAGAAGCACAATTATTCCTGTGCATTGCTTTGTGTTTACAGTTCTCTCATCTGTATGCACTGCAGCTGACAGTTGTAATATTTCTGCGTGTTCCACATTTATATTATGTAACAGTTACAGGTTTCATCCGCTGTTGTTTGCACTTATTTTTGTTTTGTATACTTGTAACAGGAGGTCCCCTGTGCAGCCGTTGGCTTTGTGACCTCCTCCTGTACTTACCAATATTTGTATTCATTCGTTGCATTGAATCAATAAATTCTGATTCTGATTAGGCAAGCATTTTTTTTTTTTCTCATAAGAATTTTATGACACTTCCAGATTGAGGTCGACATTCCTCGATGTCATCAGTATGACGAGCTGCTGTCGTCGCCCAGTGCTCATGCCAAATTCAAGCGCCTCCTGAAAGCTTGGGTGATTAGCCACCCTCACTATGTTTACTGGCAAGGCCTAGACTCACTGTGTGCTCCGTTCTTGCATCTACACTTCAATGATGAAGGTAACTTGGTCGCTAAAGCACATATACTAAGTGTGCAGCTGACCTAAGTCAATTTTTTAATTTTCTTCACACAGCTTCGGCCTATGCATGCCTGTCCACATTCATCTCGAGGTACTTATACGACTTTTTTCTCCAGGACAACTCTCAAGTCATTAAAGGTGAGGTTAGCCATCTCATCACATCACATCGCTTTATTACCTTCTAATCTAATGATTTTGTGCAACTAACAGGAGTCAGAATTTGTCGCAATTCATTTTTATGTTGCTGCTAGTGTCAGATGCTACATATTCGATGGAGCCTTTGTCAAAAACATCTGTGTTAATGTGATAGGCCGCTTATTCAGAAAATCCGGTGTCAGTATTGTAAACGAAAAATCAGTCGTACCTCTGGAAGGTGTCATGGACGTGCACTGACTGGTCATCGGATTGCGTGATGTCACGAAACCATATGACGTGGCCGTGTTTGCGGGCACTGTCAATTCGGGCTTCGCCTTTGAGACAAGGTGCTATACGATTATAATCTAGTCCTCCAGAGTTTTTTGAATCCAGAGTTAGACATGCTGCCCCTAGACTACGCAGACACGTTCATACGGCTTGGTGAAAGCAGGACTTTATATCTGCGTCTGGTGGGCTTTCATGTAATCTGGTACTTTAAAGCTGTGTGCTAATTAGTACTGTGCAAGATAATAGAGGCACAATTTAAATTACTAATTAAGCAAGTAGCAAAATGTGTGTACGCGAGTGAGGATCCGCAAGGGAAGACAGCAAACTAGAGTCATTATTTTTTACTCCCCTGGCAGTCAGAATCAGAATGTATAAATGTTGGCAGTATTTGTAGGGGCAGATTTTGGCATTGCTGCTGTGTGGTACAGTGAATACAGTATCTTTAACATGGGTAGCTGTCAACACAAAAAAGGCTTCCAAAGAGCTGGTCAGAACTCCTTTGAGGCCATCACGTAACTGTTGCGTACATTGTCGTCTTCAGCATGTGTATTGCTTTTTCAAGGATAGCGGAGGTAACCGCGATTTCATTGGCATCCTTTTCAGAGTACCTGGCTGTTTTTTCACACTTGGTTGCTTTCCATGACCCAGAGCTCACAAACCACCTAGACAGTATTGGCTTTCTTCCAGAGGTGGGTTACCCTCTTTTTCTGGTAAATGGCACCATTTTGACTGCTTCTATTTTCTTCACAACAGTTGTACTCAATTCCATGGTTCCTGACAATGTACACACGTAAGTCTGCCCCAAGGTGTGTGCGAGCAAAGTGACACATTGACAGTGGTTATCTTGCATGCAGATGTGTTTCCCCTGCACAAGATATTTCACCTGTGGGACACGCTTTTGCTAGGCAGGGACAGCTTTCCCCTGTGTGTTGGTGTGGCCATTCTGCAGCAACTTCGCACAGATCTGCTGTCATTTGGCTTCAACGAATGCATTCTTCTTTTTTCAGACATGCCTGGTGAGTGGATGGCATCAACATCATGTACGCTGTCATAATGCCCCCTCCCTTTCCATCTTCTAAATTCACATTTGTTGGAAGTTCTGACCAACTGCACAGCAATAACAAGTGCCGGCTTATGCGGTTTATATGTGGTTCATGTAACAACTAATGCAATTATTGGTTACGGGATGCACATTGCTGGATACACAATTACATTAATGCCAACACCCCATTGGCACAATTGATAGTCATCTTTAAATACTGGTTAATATTTCATTAATTTTGTTTGTATCAAATTCTCTACAATTATTAGCATACAGTTGCCATCATTGAGGACCCCCTCTGATGAAGTGAATTAAAGGAGTGTACTGGAATTTGATGAAAAGGAATCTCTAAAATATCAGCTTCAATTTCTCTCATAAATAGTATCTGCTCTTAAAATGGGTCTGCTTGTTGAAAGGTCATGCAAAAAGAGTGCTTTAAAATTGCTTGTCTTGAACTGTCAATTTTTCATCCTTAAATTCACACAGAGATCGACATACAGAGGTGTGTCCAAGACTCCATCCGCATCTTCTGCAGTACACCACAAAGCTCCACCTTCAGAGCTCACGCGAGGCCTGGCAGCCAGCCCCAAGATCCACTTGTGAGCAGTGCATGCCATCAACCCCTTAATTTGCACATTCGTCCAAACAGGTAGCCTTGGGGAAGTTGCAGCACATACGAAACATCAATGTTAAACGAGTACCAAAGTGTGCTGCTCTTTGCTTGCATTGATAACATGCGTGCTTTACATAGTGCCCATTTGAAGCAGTTAAGGTCTTGGTTAACCTAGCTGTAGTTTTGGCATGTTGCAATCCCAGCACACGGCAAATTTGTGCAAATCCATCATGTGTCCAGCATCTGAACCAAATGCATCGCATGACAAAGTGCAGGGCAAGTAGGCAGGCTTAGCCATCTTAAGGCCATTTTCTGAAGAGCACATATTTGTGTTGGTACTCAGGGCATGTCTCCCGTGGCTTTGGAGGAGCTCAAAGCCGAACTCTGCCCAAGAATCTCAGCCCACGACCTGCTTGGCATGCTTGAGATGTCCCGAAGAGACAGCTCCAAACTACACCTGCTTGTCATCGATGTGCGCCCTTCAGAGGAGTATCCTTTCGGCTACCATCTCAGTTAGTGCGAGCGAAATAACAGACTCAGCACCCAAGAAATATTTAGCTAATTATTTAGCTATCACGGAGAAATTAGTATTTTAGGAGGCAATATGAGTTACCTTGTATCCTCACAGTTCCATGTGGCGGTTTGTGGGGTTTAATGTCCCTAAGCGACTCAGGCTATGAGAGATGCCATAGTGGAGAACTCCGGAAATTTCGACCACCTGGGTTCTTTAACATGCACTGACATCGCACTGCATACGGGCACCTTGCTTTTCACCTCCATGTTTTATGTGACCCACGTTACCTGCACTAGTACGTCCAAATTCTCTCTTGGCAAGCAATATCTAGTAATGGCATTATTTTTGTAACTCTTAAATATACACAAAATACAGGCTAACAAAGTGCTACACTCAAACTACTTCAGTATAACTATCGAGCAAAAGTAAGGTTATTAGTAAATGTGCAAAGGTCCCTTTGTTAAAGCACTGGCTCTAGGCTGTGGCGGCTTCGCCTTTAACGACTATGAAAGCTGCATGTCCTACACCTGTGTGTGTACCATTCCAAAATAAGCATGACAAAATCATGGCATATCTCCATAGCTGCTACTAGCTAAGCAAATTGGCTGCCTGTTTAAGATTCTTATATACTTGATGCCCGTTAACTCATCATATTCTGAAACTGCCTCAGTATGTGACTTGTTTTTTCCGACTTTCCTTGTACCACTCGCAATGCGAATACCCAAGTGAGCCACATGAAAAGAAATAGATGACCAGAAATTTATAAGGATGTAATGAAATTTCTTGGAAAGGCTTAATAAGCATCAGACCAGTTTAAAATTTGTGGGACAGCGACAAGCAAGCATTGCATCAGGAGTTAAAGCAATAGATTACAGTAGCATGTTGAGCTGAACAGTTTCACAGTGATGAGAGCACAACACATGCATAAATGATCTGCGCCTACTGTGGAAGAAGTAAGGCATTCTGAAAATACATCATTTGAAACTTGAGACTGCGGTCACGCAGTACTGTATGGAACTGAATATTGTATATATCGTGCCCAAACCATCATCGGCCAGCATGTAGAATTTAACCTTAGACGAGGATTTGCTGCAACAGCTGCCACAAGCTACTGTTATTTCATCCAGAATGCACAGGAAAGTTGAAGGATTTTTGTTGGGCAAAGTGGCATCTTTATTTTGCTTCTATGAGTGTGCTGGGTGTATGGCACATCCAGTCACGTAAGTAAAGAGCTTCCTGCTGTCTTGAAATGCAAAAACCACTTTTAATTGCAACAAAGGCACTCTATGCCAGATTTCCACAACTTCCTAAAGCTAGTGTAGTACATGGCGGGGAACAAAAAAAAAGAAATGCTGGCGTGTAGGCATCTGCATGACAAACTGGGCACAGCAAAGCATTCCTGAACAGAGGCATAGATACCAACGAGGCACCATTCCCGGGGCTCTGAATGTTCCGCCAGGAAGTGGAGAGCCTGGCCAGTGGGCCGAGCCACTGCAGGCAGCACTGCAGGGTGGACGCATGGTTGTGGTGGCCGGTAGCCAGAAAGAGCACAACACCGCAGTCAGTGTAAGTGTCTGGTATTGGCTACGGATACCAAATCTAATTAATGCCAATGAAGCACCAAACCGGATGTTGTAAGCTTAACATGAGCAGGTTTGGCATCTCAAGTTACAAGGGAACTTGTGCTGTTGTACTGTCCCCGTGTATGAATGTTTCTCGACAGTATAATTTGTGTTTTACTTTGTCTGCAGGTGAGCTATGTACACTGGATGGATGTGAAATAACTTAGCTTGAATGGCTAATTTCCACTTCTCAATGGATGTATGAGTAGTTCAGTGCATTAGTACGTGCATGACATTTAAGTGGGGACAGGGCTCTTGAGAGCCTAAACGTCACGAAATGTTTTGGAAATGACCTTTCTGAAATCTATAGCCAGTCTCCTATATACCCTAACGATGAGTTTATCCCCCACCCCAGGTCGTTCATGTCACTCTACAAGGCACAAACAAGCTGAATTAACCTAATGTCTGCTCTCTGAAAACACATTATTAACTGCTAGTTTATAAGGAGGACATCTTTCTATTTAGAGCAGACAAAGGAATAATTTTAATTACTCCTGCAATCCAGTTAACAATAAAAGAATGAAGCACTTTCATTGTATTGCCTGCACTGTATACTACTATCTAGCCACGTTAGTAATAGTTTTCATTTTTTTTTTTGTATTCTTGCAAATAACAGTGTACATGTATAACACCTTGAAATTGATCTATCAGAAAAGTGATAAGTATTTGAAATCAATGTAAATGTGCATTTTCATTCCATTTAGTAAAAACAAATAAGTTCCAAGAACCCTATCCCCATTAAAGATAGTAGGTCATGCTACAAGAGCTGTGGCGTAGCCCACACAAAAAAAAAAGTGCATGCACAATTAGTTTAATTTTTACAGCTCAGTGGCTATAGAGCTTTTGTCAATTTGCACACTGTTGACATACTCTTTGAATTCTGTGTAAGCTTATCACCCATTTATTTTGGTGTCAACACCCTCCAGTATACTCGGACAGATTCAGCAAGTTAGTTTTTCTAAGCAGTACAGTTGGCCACAACTTGGAATGTAGGCCTGCGAGTGTTGCAGAAACCTTTTGAAATGCAGAGCCAGCCATTCAGCCAAGCTTTACTTCTCTCAATGCACAAAGAGAAAGCGCAAAAAAAAAAAAAGAAACTGGTGACAAGGAAAGAAAGGGGGGGTCTAGCAGAGTTGTTGGAGTGTGGCAGCATGCAAGCGAGGCCGGCTCCCTGCAGGCGGCCAATGGACTTGTGCGCAGCGGCCAGGCACGGGTGTGCCTCCTTCACGGCGGCGTCGAGGCTCTGCGCACGGCAGGCCTCCTGGAGCTGCCCCCCCGAGTGACCCAATAAACCTGCTGCTGCTGTTCACTCATACACTACTTCCTCGTTTGGGTTGAACGTGTCGATGTACATGTTCTCCTTTTTGTGCATACGGCGCACGTGCGAGCGCAGGTTGTCTCGCCGGGCCGACCGGTAGCTGCAGTGTGGGCAGAGGTGCGGCTTTTCACCCGTGTGCATACGTCGATGCTGGATGATCTTTTTCAGCTGGATGCTGGCGAAGCCACACACATCGCACACAAAGTTTTCCCCACTGCGGTGCTTTTTCATGTGTTTCTGCATGTCTGCCTCCGTTGAGCGGTCCTTGCCGCAGATCTTGCAGCTCAGCTTGACGGGCAGCTTGGCTGCGCCCAACACGTGAGCCTTCTGGTGCTTCCGGTACGCCTTGTACACTGTACACGTGTACGGACAAAAGGGGCAGCGGTATTCCTCGGCATTGTGGCGGTGTCTCTGCGGGGGGGCCTCAGGCTTGTGGCGTTTTTTGCCGCATGGGTGGAAGCCCTCCTGCAGGACGTGCTTCATTATGTGCTTGTCCAGCTTGTCTCGTCGGGGCGACATGTATGGACAGGATGGGCACGAGTAGAGTGGGCACAGGGAGCTTTCCTCGGAGCTGGCGTAGCTTGCATTGCGCGCGGCTTTGCGGGACACCCCATGGTGCATGCGGGCATGCTTCTTGAACGCACTGCGACTCTTGAGCACCGCACCACAGTCCTGGCACTCATAGCCCACCTCTTCTATTGGGGCCAAGGCGCGGCAGTCTTCCTCGAGCGTGGGCTCGAAGAGGGCCTCTTCTACGGCCATCTCGGGCGATGGTCCCACCACCACCTCACCCCCTTCAATGATGTCCTCCTGCTTGATCATCGAGTTGGGCACCAGAATGATCTCGCCATTGGCTTCCCCTTCCTGGAGTAGCATCTGGCTCACTGGAGAGTGCAGGGTGTGACCCTTCATGCTGAGCAGGCCCTGGCCTTCCAGGCTTTCCAGTCCACTCAACGTTTCCTGCAGGACGACAGCAAGAATGCAAGCTCAGCAGAGAACATCCACTTGTCAACATGAATCAAAGCCACATATATATAATACATGCCTGGCAAGATAAAAAGATTTCTTATTCTTATGCCTGCACAGGCCATGGAATTGTCATCACAAGCACTCAAATGCCTAATGCTACGTAACCTATCTGGTAGAGCTTCAGCCAGTGAAACGATGTACAAGAAAAGCACTCCTCACACAGCACATTGTAATAGCAGGAAGATCACATCTGGTCAAGGCACCAAACAGCAAGCACACATAAAAGATGCTTGTAATGCGAAAAAAATATATATATATATTCCCAAGCAAAGCTGTCCATATCTTTCAGAGAGTGGTCAAATAACAAGCCACGAAGAAAAATATAAAGAAAAAACATGCTATGATTACGATCTGCTTCTGTGCATTCTAGTAACTAGAGAAATTTATTTCAATGGTAATTTTGAGAACCACAAGCACATAATTCTCGTTGCCATTATGCTTGAAATAGCGTGGTGCAGCCTGATGCATCTATCACGATTTAGCTGTGGCTTGTTGGCATCTCGTGGCTAAATGGCCCAACGACAGCTCACATCCCATTAACCATTACATTACCAGACTCAGTCGGCTTACAGCTTCTGACTGCAACTTTCTACGTGGTACAGAGACAGCTTTCTTCACTGTCAGTCATGATACTAAAAATATGTACTGTCTCATCAACTGATCAGAATTACACTGGAAAGCATGAAACCAATAAAGAAAAAGGACCATCGCTAAGTCATTTGAAGCTCGGAATGCAGAACATGAAGCATTTAATTCGGGCAGTAAAGATTTTGTGCTCACCGCTGCCCATATACGCGACAAAAATACACGGGCTCAAATGGGCTCTGTGCGTTCTCTTTCTTGTCCATTGTCCGGAAAGCGAGGTGTAAGTACATTGAAAAGTTTAGTCCCTAAAAGAACTGTTAACCCAAGTTGTCCATATTAATGGGGGTCAAAATAACGAGGCACGACTGTAAAGCATTGATTTCTCCCAAATGGTTGTACCTTCTAAATTCTAACTTCTACAGTAGCCATAATACTGCTGCAAGTCGTAAAGAAAGCAATCAGCAGGAGCCGGAGAAATAAAAACAGTCGCTAACGCTGCAGCACATTAACTGCGGCAGCTGGCCCCCCCGAGTGCACTCTCAGTGGCACCCCCATTGACCATGCAAGGGGTGTAAAGCGCAGGATAAAAATTGTTCTGGGGGAGATAAGGATAGCATGGAAAAAAGCAGGTGCAATAAGTTAAGCGACTTCCTTATTTTCATACATAGCAATTGCCGGCTTCCCAGATTATCATAGCTGCGTGCAAACACAATGTTGCCTTCAGTGTCACTTCTTTTGCATGAAATAGAGCAACACTTCTTCGAAAAAGCATGCGACCAAATTCAACCCAACACCACGAAGTCTTCCATGCAACAGCAGCTGTTGTTGCTGGCATCAGCTATTGTTGCTGGCATGCCACCTAGTATCATGCTTCGCCCTTTCTTTCCTTCCCTACTCCCCACAACTCCTTCCCTACTAGCCACAGTACTCCCCGCAGCCCCTCTCTATAATCACAGTTTTTCTTTTTGCCAGTGCATGCCAGAGATTTCTGCTTCCACTGCCCCAAGTTACACTTCTCATAGTTTGTGAACTTGGGGTTAAGCAGTGGTGGAACTGGTAACTGGCTTCTTGCAGCAGGTTTTGTAGCAGAAATTTCAAGTTTTGTAGCAAATATTTGAAATTTTGTAGCAGAAAAAAAAAAAACAAAAAAACAACGTTCTGTAGCAAAATTTCAAATCTCGAGACGCTTAAGTAAAGAAGGCTTGTTTTATTTCTGGAACCCAATTGCTCAGATACTTATAACGACAATAGCTATGCAAAAACAAGCTTCAAGCTCAAATGCAGTCTCAAGTGCTGTTGCTTCCTTAAAAAGCCCCAAATTAAGCAAACGGGGGGCTTTGATAAAAACAAAGCCGTTTTTATTCAGAGGGAAAGTGTAACGAGATATGCAACTATACTATAAACACCGCAGCCTTGGAAAGAAGGTTGCTAGCTGTCTTAATATAAAAACTCCCTGTAGAAATTCAGAACTGCCGCTTCTTAAACTGCAACTTTAAGGCACTATTTCTTCTCTTGCCTTGATGACTCCAGCTTGGACAGTGGTGCTGCGAGCCTTTCCTGTCCATTCTTCAGAAGGGCTTGTCCACTCTCAACGTCTGCAAAATATTTCGACTAGTGCCTTTTGAGAAGAGCAGCTCGGCATATGTGCTCATAATCCTGGCCAGCCTGATCTCTTCCTGTACCTTTTCCCGATTCTGACCGCTTTTCTGGGTGTCCTTATCCTGTACATCAGGGTAACGTCGAGGCACCTTTTTCCTTCAAGACCCGTGCTGATTGGAGGGAAAGAGGGAAGAAGATTTTTGCCGGTCCTGGGTGGAGATTTTTTTTTTCCCCCGAAAGAGGTGCGCTGCTGGCGCTGCTCAGTCAAACGGCGAGATGCACGGGGAGCGCAGATTCCGTGCGTTCGCAATCTTTTTTTCCAGTGATTTGGCGGGGTGGTTGGTTAATCAAACCAACGCAAGGAATCGGAGTCGTGAGTCTGGTTCTTCGCAGCATACTGCAGGGATTGTGCGTATGCTTTCCTCATTGTAATGAAGACGTCCAAGAGTACTTACTGACCGTATGCGGGGCTGCAAATATATTGAGTACCTGCGCATGAGTTACTTTCACACGGACGCCCATACACATGCAGTTTTGTAGTTGAAGAAAAGAAAAAAACTCTCAGGACTGAGTAATCTTCTAAATGACGCGTATATGACATTTGGAATTAAGCTGTGAAATTATACAAGATGTTCCACATAAGGTGTTGAACGTACAAAAGCGGATAACAGAGTCCAGTGCGCGCGCACAGGAACAGTCAAATCCTTAGCGCTCCCGCCGCTGCTACTCAGGCCATCGCAGCCATCACCCGTACGAAAAAAAGAAGGAAGCAAGAGTGCATACTGCCCCAGCTGTGCTTTGCCGAGGGCAGTTCCAAACAGTCACTCGTTTGAAACTGCGCCGTCACCGCTGGCCAGCCTGCTCGCATATCCTTTGCACACACACAGGCACACAAATTAAGCGAGCGCCTAGGGCAGCTCAAAGCCTTCACGCGTTTTTACGTGCTTCGACCCTTCGACCGCCACAATCTGCCAGCCCCTCCTTTCATCCTTCCCGCGCAATGGACTTGATATCTTGTAGCCTCCTCTCAGTATGTGGATCGGGAGCTTCCGTGCAAGCTGGGTTTCGCAAGGGCAGAGGAACTAGAGACCAGATTGCCAACCTTCGCTGGATCATGAAAAAAGCAAGAGAGTTCCAGAAACCCCCTTCTTCTGCTTAATTGATTATGTGAAAGCGTTTGACTGCGTAGATCACAGCAGATTGTGGCAAGCTCTCCAAGAGATGGGAGTTCCAATTCACCTCATCTGTCTCGTCATGAACCTGTATGAAGGGCAAGAGGCCACAGTCAGAACTGGGCATGGTCTTACTGATTGGTTTCCGTTTGAGAAAGGAGTGAGACAAGGCTACATACTGTTGCCCTGCCTATTTAACCTATATGCTGAGTGCATCATGAGGAAGGCCAGTCTGGACGAGTCTTCAGCTGGAGTGAAGATTGCTGGGAAACGTATCAACAACCTTAGATACGTGGATGATACCACTTTAATGGCAGAAAGTGAAGTGGAACTCAAGAGACTTCTGATGCACGTACAAGAACAGAGTGAGAAGTTTGGGCTTAAACTGAACATTAAAAAGACAAAGATTATGGCGTCTTGCCCTATCAAGTACTGGAGCATCAAGGGACAAGAAGTGGAAGCTGTGACAGATTTTCTCTTCTTGGGCTGCAAGATTACCCTGGAAGGAGACTGCAGCCATGAAATTAGGAGACGCCTGCTTCTGGGAAAGAAAGCCATGGCTAGCCTTGGCCGCCTAGTAAAGAGCAGAGACATTACACTGCCAACCAAGATCCGTATAACTCGTGCTATGGTCTTTCCAGTTGTGATGTGTGGATGCGAGAGTTGGACTGTGAAGAAGGCTGACCGCCAAAGAATTGACGCGTTTGAATTGTAGTGCTGGGCTACAACTCTTGAGAGTTCTTTGGACGGCCAGAAGATCAAATCAGTCGATATTGTCGATCATAAACCCTGACTGCTCATTGGAGGGTCAAATTCTAAAGTTAAAGCTCAGCTACTTTGGCTATCTGATGAGAAGAGAGGAGTCGCTGGAGAAAGATTTGATGTTGGGAAATGTTGAGGGTCACCGGAGAAGGGGTAGGCAGCGAACGCGATGGTTAGATGGCATCCTCGAGGTGCTGCAGATGAAGTTATGTGATGTTAGGAAGATAGTGACAGACCGGAAAGCATGGCGTGATATGATCCATAGAGTCACGAAGAGTCGCATACGACTGAACTGAACTAAGCCTCCTCTCACTCCCTCCCAGTAGATCGGGGGAAAAAGAAACACCGGCAGGAGACGCAGAAGTGACGTAGCCAAACGTCAATTTTGTGTCATGTGATCGTCCGCCCAGAACCTGCAAAAATATTCTTCCGCCTTGCACAGTGTTGCAAGGCTTTAACTGTGCAAGGCTTTAAACATAATGCAAGCTCTGTTCTGAACAAGGTTCCCTTTAGGTTCATCTAAAATGGGGCGTACTAATTCTGATGAACAGGGCCAAGAATAGTTGATGGTTAAACAAAATCATGTCTGGTCAAGCATGTCAACATAGCCAACACTTTTGACTTCAGAGAAGCAAGTGAATGGATAGACGTGCACACCCAAAGAAAATGGACTTGGTGAGCAAAAGCGTCCTTTCCAGCCCCCTCTCCCTGCTTTGTGGAGTGTCGGGGAACTGCCGACAATGTGCAGTTTCTGTTTCACTGTACATTAACTACATTTAGATCGGGCACAAGAAGGTCATACTCCCCAGTACGCATACGGCAATGCTCACTTGGAAAAATGATCTCAGGTGTTCGGCAAACATGCACTTTGATGATACTTTTGTGTTCCAAGAAGAGGTGTGGCTCACACGAGAGCCCTGAAATCCTACCTACTAAACTCTTGAAACGTATAGGACCTATGCATGTTAAAAAGGCAGTGATTGCAAATTATTGGGTGTTCATTTCAAAATGCCCCTTACAAAAGCACCCCCCCCGCACCCACCCCCCCCCCAGAATGTGGGCCTGGCGGCATAAACAAGGACAGCAACGTGCGCGCGAGCTCTGTGCTTGGCTGCGCGCTCTCTCTTTTTCAAATACACTTTACTTTTTATCACTGAAATTTCGCTCTGCCTGACAAACACAAGATGCTGCTGTCAGCACATGCTGGTTGAGTTTGTAATAAGGGAGTAATTATAACGAGGCACTTACTCATTGACATCCACCCAAGCGCAGCCATAGGGCTACAAAAGAAAGCTATACAGCTCTTTCAGAAACGTAGTTAACGAAAAATTCGTCCTAGTCTAGGGATCGACCACTGCCTTTCCGGGGCAGCGGATGGGCAGCAGAATATGTGGTAGGGCGAGAGCGAATTGATCAATAACTTGAAGTGGGAGCAGTGTTGGTTGAATATTTAGAAGAATCCCTCAAGGTGGAGTAGATTTATTACTCATTGACATCCAGCCAGTTCATTTTTCTTTAACTACAAAATTTTTGAACAGGCTGTATAGCTTTCCAACCGCGCTTGGGTAGATGTCAATTACTAATTGCTCTCTTATTAAAAATCTACTCCACCTTGGAGCATTCCTGCAAATGTTCGACCAGTAGTTGAGTTTGCGGGAAAAATTATTTTGGCTTAGTCACCTAAGATGTTCTAAGGAATGCAGGAGAAAAAATTCAATAGCCGCTGGTAGCAATGCCATGCGAATGCACCCCGCCGCGGTGGTGCAATAGTTAGGTCACTCGACTACTGTGCCAAGGATGCAGGATAGCATTCTGGCCAAGGCGGCCGCTTTTCCATGGAGGCGAAAAGCAAGGCGCCCATGTGCTGTGCGATGTCGGTGCGAAGTTTCCGAAGCCCTCCACTATGGCGTCTCTCATAGCATGTGCTGCTTTGGACACTTTTCTGGACCCCATAAGCCAAACCAAACCTTGCTAATGCGAGAAGCAGAGCTACAATAACCTTACCATAAAATTCTGAGCAAGTAATTTGATATAATTATTTCTTTGTGTCATGCTGTTTTTATTTCATCAACCGAATGATGGCTGTGACATCTAGTTTTGTTTAGGTTAAGCAAGGCATGAGAAAAACAGAAATAACACATGAAATAAAAAAATACATATAAATTAGTTCTCTATAGAACAAAGATAAACAATGTCTTCAGTTTTTATTTGGTGCTTAATAACACATGAAATAAAAACATACATATAAATTAGTTCTCTATACAACAAAGATAAACAATGTCTTCAGTTTTTATTTGGTGCTTGTTTTATTTCGGTGCCCATATTTCGAGCCTGTGTCATTTTCACCTTCAGCACACGTCATCGGATCGGTGGAAACACCAGAACCGGATGTCAGTTTGGTTGCCACCCCTTCCAGTTCCAGCGTTTCCACCAATCAGGTAAGGGTGAAAATGACACTCATGAAAATGCCACCAACTCCAAATAAGCACCTTGTAATCGCTATGCATCAGAAATGTGTTATGCTCAGGTAAATCCACGGTTCAACATCATCTTCTATGGCTAACGCATGTATAGCAGTGCTCACCTCACACTGCTACAGCACTCGCCTTCATAAGTATGTACGCAACATAATCAGTGTGAGCTCTGTATAAGGTCACATAGTGTAACGACTAAATTGTCACAATACATTACACTCTCACCTGATGTTTCTCACGAGCCAGATCCATGTGGATGACTTGGTTGGTGGGCAGTACTTTGTGCATGTCTGGGCTGTCATCAGTCACAATTTCACCCACAATGTCAGACCCAATCTCATCTCCCTCCATAATGATGCCATCAGGGCCCTGGAACACATAATGTATAGCAACTAAATCAGCCTAAAAATCCTTGAAAACTCGATACACAGTTAAGCAGAACTGGTGAGCAGTGAAAAACTCCAACCACAAACACTGCAACAAGTTACCTTCAACTGTTTACAGTTCACACATAACTGCATAATACTTTAGATAACCTACATGTCTTTTTACAACAGCATCTTTTATGTGGTGGTCCAGAGCTGCCTGAAGCTTACAACGATGAAAGCATTAAATGCACCAATAAATATGCTATTCCCAATAAGCAAACTCCTATTTCACCACACTGAACACGGACAATGTGCCTAATATGCTTCATCATATTCACCTATGACTGGCTGATTGAAAGCAAATAAAAACGAACGCATGCTTGGCAAAAAGAGTACAGTTTCTTTGCTACTGGCATAGAGCATAACAAGCAACAGCACTGAAGGTACACCAGCAACTCGAGAGCATGGAATGGCACGGAGTGGTCCAACTGCTGCAACACTTTTTGCAAAGTAAATACATCATGCTTTATCAATAATAAGTCAAGTCACAGAAAGCAGTGTGCCTCGTAAGATTTACCAACACTTGACGCTAAAAACGGGCTACAGACTCAGGGTTCTCCTCACAGTGTGCTGCAGTGGTGTTGCCGCCCACCTCTCAGTCCTACCACAGACTTTTCCAACCAACCACCCACCATTACCCACCACTTGGGTTTCAAGTGTGCTCAGAGACAACTTTCTGTGACTGTGATGACGCCAGTCAGACCGTTTTGCTGTAGTGCACGTCACTGGTTTTTTTAGTTTTATTTCAGGACAGCATCACGCCATTTAATGTCTACTCATGTTTTTCTTTTACATTTACGCGCTTCCTCCGCTCTTCGAGTACGCTGAACTGTTGCAATTTGAGGATGCTTCACCACACAGGTCACAGTCTATGCAGTGAATTATCCCCATAACACCAAGGGGCTGCTTGCAACAAAGCCCCACTGCCACGGCATCTCGTTGCGAAGAGGGCTGTGGTGGCACTTGTGATTTTGGAGCAATTTTCGACACAGGCTGCACCTGTTACTCGCTGCAAAACAGCTTCATGGAAAGCAACCAACCACAAGGCAAAATCTCTAGCATGTCTGCTTTAGAGCCACTTTAAAGCAAATGATGCTAACTGCTGCCTACAGCTGCACCTCGTTAATTAAACTGGTTTACAAGCAAACCTGAGCATTAAGCAACTTATCCGTAATAATGAACTCGTGAAAAAAAAAGAAAGGAAACAATGAAGATGTGTTTTTGTGCATAAGTTGTGGCCAATAACTTGAAACCAGACAGTTTTGGAAGCTACATACCTTGGTTTGTAGATCCTACCACATCCTTATGCTTTAAACAATGTGGAGCTATCCGACATGTCTCCAGTGAAACACTTGATATCTCGGGGGTGAATAACTTGATTCTACTACATCACACAAATCAAGAGCTACATTTTAGCACGTAGTCTGCTGTGAGTTGCTGAATGTGTCTTCCTACGTGGTACAAGCTGAGGAGAGTTTTCTTCACAGCCATTCACGCAACATGGGAAAAGGTAAAATTCATGAACTGAGCAACACTGCACTTTGAAACCACTAAGGGGCCACTCCTCAGCCATTGTCACTTTTTATTGCATTCCTCTAGTGTCCGGCGCTCAAAATTCACAAAATGAAACATCTGGACTGAGCAGAGATTGTTCTCACCACTGCTTATATTGATATGACAAAAATACATGGCCCCAATGAGCTTGTATATTTCCCCTTTGCCCATTGTATGGAAAGCAAATTTCGATATTAATGAGGCATAAATACAAAAAGTTGTCCTTTATTCGATTCATCCAACAGAGACAATATTAACGAGGCATGGCTGTAAATGCAACTCAGCTACTTTATGCTTAGACGAAATTCAAACTCCAAAGCAAAATGCTACTGGTCTACATTTACTGAATGCTTCAAATTACAGCAAAGTGCAACAGCTTTTCATCAGACGATAAAAGAGCACACAGTCAAAGGTCACTAGCCCACAAGGAGAACATATTTACTGCCAGTGATGCCAGTGCCAGGCTACAACTGCTGCTTCAACACTCCTTTTCCAGGGTAAGAAATTCCTTTACCTCTTCCCTCATGCACTGTTTTAGAATGAACAGACAAAAAAGCACTCCATAAACTGCAGTAATATGTCAGGGATCCTATGAGTATTTATAGGTGGATTATTGCATGCTTGTGCCCTTATTTTTTAAAGCTGCCTTCCCTTTGGCAAACAATACCCACATGACACGTTTTCAGTGCAGAAGTAATCAGAATATTTTTTCCTTGTATGCAAGTCGACTGTTCCTTTTGTACTGCAGGCACCTGTACTTTGAGAGCCACTATAGAGGTGATGCAGGGCCATAGAGTAAGGATAACAGCAGTGCACACCTGTGAGTAGATTAGCGTGTTCATGTTGATGATGGAGGATGAAGAGACAACCGATGCTGACACGGGAGGTAGCATCTCCTCCTCGGTGCCCAAGGTCTGCATGTCCTCGGGCACCACCTCCACGAAGTGGGTCGCTGCTTCCATCATCTTTGAAACGGTTGCACTTAGAGGCACTCTCTCCTAATCAGAGCAGACAGCGCTCCTTTAGATTTAATCGTTCCATGCACCACTAGGCCATCCCAGTGCAACACTGGGACTGGTGGTTAAAATCTTGCTTGCTCAACGGAACTTCCAATCTGCGTGGAACAAAAAAAAGGAGGGGAAGAGATGAGAGCCACTCTTAGTCATCCTGATGAACTGAGATCAAATAAATGAATCACACATGCACCACTGGCAAGATGTGTTTTTTGTTTTCAATTCATAGGCTTCAAACTACAAGAATTTCACTCAAGTTTGGATACTTAAGATATGAGCCAACAGCCACTGATAGAAAGGAAAGCATAGGAGATTTCTTTCACTCACATTTTGTGTGTCATAAAAATGGCCCTCATTTTCCCTGCATTTGTTTACTGATGTTGGGAAGTCATTAATTTTAACAGTGTGCAAAAAGAAACATGGTGCAGGACTTCTACAAAATACAAGTGACAGCACAGTCACACTTGTCGTTACAGTGTTTCACGTAGTCTCTACTGTTTTAAGATAAATATGCTCCAAACTACCAAGTTCTGGGCACTAATTCTTGCAAATGACTGGTTAAGTGCTGATGCAAATGAAAACAGTAGCACTGTAACGCACTGTTACTGAAATGAGGCTGATACAAAAATTCAATTTGTTACAATACTATATCACAAGGAGTTTGTGTGCACGCACAAATGCCTCCATTTCCTGCATTTATGCTGCTATGAAGATAAGGAAGGCTGTAAGCCATGTTCTGTCTGCTTTCATCTCAAAGGGTCTTTTATCAGCCCCTAGCCATCTTATCTAAACAGTATATCAGCCTAACCTACTTTCCTAGCGCTGCCTTTAACACAGCAACGCACTGATCCCGCTAAGCTGCAAGCAACAAACACGGCTTCCACTGCAAACAATCGACAGCCTACAAGATTAAATGCCTGAAGATGCAAATTCAACAATTCAAATATAAATCCGCTGCATTTTCAACAAGCTCTGGAGACGTCTCAAATGACCTGCCGCCAATGACAGAAAACTGAGCGGCAACAAATGCAAAGAGCAGTGAGAGTCGGTCATTAGTACACACCGCAGTGCACAAAATGCCTGCGTCGTTCGTTCAACGCGCGACAGCCAGGGAATGCACCCCTGTGATAACGCGCACATCGCTTCGTCTTGCAACGCTCCCGACGCGCTGACAGCCGTCACTTTCACAGGAATTTCAACTACCGACAGGTCTTCAAACAACGTCCACCACGCCAATGAACGCACGCCACACAACGCCAGAATTTCGGCGCTTTTTCTTTGTTTACGTGCGGCGAGAGAGAGGATGCGACTCAAACTTGCGCGGCAAAAAAAGAAAAAGACACAACGCAGCGGCCAGGTGCAGAAAGTGAAGAACCAACCCTGCGGAAAGACGCCAGCGAGTCGATGCCATGCCGGTCCGTCCACTTAGTGCACTCCCGCCGGGCCCCCTACTCGACCACGCCGCCAACATGCGACGCGCCAACGTGCTCCTCGATTCCGCAAATCGGTTCCAATCATGACCACCCGTTCACGATTACCCGTCATCTAAATGCCGGCGCTCCGCAGTGCACACACCTTGTCGTAAGCATTCTGACGGCTGGCGTGCACCGAACATGAGTTAAGAACGTGGGCTCCTTCGCGGCGCGCGAGGCGCTTCGCCTGGTTACATACGCGTGAAATGCGACGGTTCAACCAGCGCAGTGCGAAACGCGTTGTGCACGCGAGGCGCACGTCCCGGCCGGCCGTGCAGTTCAAGCGCAAGCAACGCCGGAGCAGAAAGCTAACAACAGAACAAGCGGCAGCAGGAACCCGCCACTGACCGGCGATTTCTGCCGCGCAAATTCAGGCAAAACAAAATAAAAGGATTCTGCTTCCAGACAATCGCGTAGCCAGCCTCCTCACCCCTCTCACCCCACCCGGATTTTTTTTTTTTTTTTTTTTACCCTGTTCCACTGAAATTCACGCACAGCGACAAACGCCAATCGACCACACGCACTCTCTCGGGATCGCTAACTTTTTTATTTTATTGCGTTTGTTTTTCTCATTGATGGTGAAGTCATTGCAGAGAGGCTGCGGCGGCGTATCGACTGCGGCGTCACGCCGCTTGAACAAGCTGTTCAATAAAGCCTCCCGAAAACGGTCATCCTAACTAACGCCAACTTAACAGGCTCGTAGGCTGTTTAAGACACTACACGAAAGCAGGCAGATGAAAATTAAATGCTAAATGGCATTATAAGCTGCCACACAGGCCGGCACACACTAGCGCGGGCTGCGGAGGCATCTGAGCAAAATGGCGACAGCACAAAGACATCGGAACGCAGACTTTTAGGCTTACAAATACTTTGGCCTAAATTTAGGCCTACAATACTTACCTATGTTTAGGTCGATGAAGCTTTCGACGTCGTAAGCAGTGCCTGTTCGTTCTTGATTCGTAAAATAACCTGGGAAGCCAGCAGTTTTTAATTAATCACGGATTTCAATTTCTACGACGCGACGCACGCTTCGATTCACAACGCCATGTTCCTTAAGCCTTCTTCGAGGGAAAAGGTCCGCAGCGCAGTCGGCTGGCGCATTGCGAGGACTAACTAGGCTTACTCAAATTTTAACTAAAGTAATATTTATAATACTATAATAAAACATTATTTTGTCAAATATTAAACTATTTTAAAAAGCAGTCGCTTTGTTTTTGCATTTTTTAGGTTCAATAAGTTAGTTAGCAACAAGTTATTCAATGTAACAATAACATAGTATAAATTGATTTCACGGAGTGTTTTTGCACAGATAATTTATTATGAGTGAGATTTATTTAAAATCTTGCAAATATGATTGCTAAATATTTTATAGCCGCAGCATGCAAGGCAGCCAGCCAGGCGGCCAGGCCAAGGCCAGGCAGCAGATGCTGCTGCCGCTGCGGCTGCGGCGGCTGCTGCTGCTGTCGTATTCGTAGTTGGAAGTTCATAGTTGAAACAAGGTCAATATTGTATAATTTGACATGCATTAGGTGGTCTGACAGCAGGATACAAATATGTTGCTTGCTCAAGTCACTTCCAGGGCCTATCGGTTCACGCGTAGACTTCAGCGCCTGAACCAGTTTGTGACGAACCGTGGAAGTTGCGTCTCCGCTGCGACACAGGCCATTGAATCGGAGCGCATTCGAAGACTGTTCGAAGGGCTTGTGGCTAGTGATCGAGCTTCCCTTGCCCAGTCCATCACGCTCATAGAATCGACAGCTCGGAAGCACCACGAAGAGGCACAGGACTTGCTACAGCTGGTTCTACAGGAGAACAAGGCGCGCCGGAAGGACCACCAGCTGGGGTCGTTTCGGATAGGTACGAAGTGCTGCATTGGGCATACCTCCAGGCTTTCGTTAACAGATGCTTTTTATTCAACAAAGGCCTCACGGGGCCACCTGGCACTGGCAAGTCGACATTCATCGAAACTTTCGGAAAATTCCTGACTGGTTCCGGCCACAAAGTTGCTGTGCTCACTGTGGATCCTTCTTCGGCTGTTACAGGAGGTAAGGAGTGTTGAGGTTTTTCGATATGAGACGTTCTCATGTGTAAGGCACGTCTCATCGTTGTATGAACGGTAGACACTCCGCTACGGTCATGAAAGTGACCAGTATATTTCAGTAATATCGACTGTTTCAGCATAACATGACGTTCAATGTTCAGTCAGGGAAGGAAGTGCTGCTTCATCCTGCTCTAAAACACAATATTGCTTCAAAATTGCTTCAAACGCCTTGCTGACTCGCCGTTTTGCCATCAAACTTTGCAGAGCATACGTCCTTGTCGCATAGTGGCCCATTATTAACATTGTCTACAAAATATGTCAATCGACCCAACCTGATGTTCGCAAGTAAATTTAAAGCTAGACACAATCATTGGAAGGAATTGTAAAAAAAAAAAAAGAAAAAATGCTCTGTGACATAACATAGCTTATCCCAGCCTTTTGAATCACCGGCGGTGAAAGAAGCGAAAGCAGCAAGCAAAGCATACACCGCAAACTGCATTAGGGAACTTATTTGGCTACGAAGAGTAAAATGAATGGTTGCAATGCTTTTCCTGTGAAAATAAGCAGCAACCGTGTTTTATCTCCCCCTTCAATTCCATTATTTCCCTCACCATTCTTTTTTCAATGTTTCCCTCCCGAATACCCCTACCCACACAGAGTAGCATGCCAGCAAAATCTAAGCGCCAGCAAAATTCTCTATTTTTCCATTAAAGAGTCTCTCTCTCTCTCTAAGCAGCAACCAATCCATAGAGCCTCTTTGTCAATAACAAGTGCGTCAAGTCTACAAAGGCATACTTGATGCGTTATGTGGTGACGTCACAATGGTCTTAATCATTGAACTAGAAATGTTCTCAAGAGTGTTGGTAACCCACTCAGGGCCTCTCGCAGACGTATTGAAATTAAGGAAGCCCCAGTGTTGCTCAAGTGATAATGTGAGGAGTCATTGGCAGTAGACAATTAAATGAAGGTAAAGGGGGAATAAAACTATCCCCTCCCAGAAGGCACTGTACTGACCAGGGGCCAGAAATTTGTCAGCACTGGAATAGGAAAAACGATAAGCACAAGATAGCAGAAATGTGCAGCAGCGCTGCTCACTGATGTAAACTCCCAATCAGTAGTGGTGCTATAGTACATCAAAGTGGTAGGCTCCACCTTTGAATCTGTCATGCCAAAATAGTCGCAAACGTTTAGTCAACTTTATGTCCTATTAAGAAATGTAGAAGCAAGCATTCTGTTTGCTGTCAGTCTGTTCCAAATTGTTGTTTCATGTCAACAGGCATTAGGTACTATAATCTGTATATATTGTGAGCACTGTTTGTCTGTTGGCTGTTTGTCCTGCCTTCTTAGAGATGCTGTGTAGTTAATACAGCGTTAAGCTTTGAATTAAAAGGAATCCAAGTACATTATCTTGTATGTCAGGAATAGAAAACTTCGATTATTGAAAGTACTTGATCTTAAAACCTGCTCCAAAACATAATTAGCATGCTCCAAAACTCATTTTACTGCTTCAGGGCTGCTTTGAAATCTCTTTGTTACTGCTCCCTGAGTTGCTCTAAAGTGCTCAAGCCTGCTTCTACCCATGTGTACTGAACAGCGGAACTCTACCTGGTTATTTTTGAATTAGCGAGCATACAGGAACTTATGAAAATTTTATAGAAATAGTGGTTATAAAGCTGGGAAAGCTGTTAATTATTAATCAATATTCAAAACTGCCATGCAGTGGAGAATAGTAATACTGCATTTGGTTACTAGTTTTTACCACCCTTGCAGTCGCTTCTTGTAGGCTATTTCAAAACCACAGTTATCCTTTGTGACATAAGTTATGGTGTAGCACTTCTTGCAGAAAAGTATCGCCTTCAGACTAGAGCGAGCGCCATTCACAGCATTAGTGACCTTTGAAAAGTGATCACTGGTGTTGGCGGCAGCTGGTATAAGTGATTTGGATTGGCATAAGTGACGGAGCCTACTCGGTTTAATATTCGCTAATAATGTCATCATGCTCAAAGCTCCCAGAGGTAAGCAAGAGTCGACTTTGACATTCTGATTGCCATTAGATGCATTTGTATCCGATGACCTCTCGGCAGCTATTCCTTGCTGAATGTCATCCGCTGTATCATCTAATGTAGTAATCTAATCTTAGAACAAAGAAGAATGTTTTATGTACAATACAAGAAAAATGACCAGAATTTGCGGAAGTACATAAGTTTAAAACAAAGAATGGAACAAAAAAATACACCCTGCACTCATTCTACTGGTGATCACATTGGTATGTTCAAGAAGACTGCACCAAGTGCCAGCATCCAACGTGTTGTGTTGGACATGCAAAGTCAAACCAGCAGCATAAAAAGAAAGTGTGCACATAATTGAAATTTTCACTTCTGCATGTTCTCCGAAGGGTTATATTTTAATTAAATAAAAAAATAAGTTTTAGAAAGACGTCCCAAGCATAAAAAACAGAAGATAATTCTTTGAAAGTCACCTTTGGGTGTTGCGCCACTGCCAGCTTGAACTTCCTTGGCGGCACTATAGCTCATGTTGTTTTGACACAGCTTCATAGGTAGCGCTGATAGGCTTCCAAATTATTGAGCGATTGGTTGTTATGGGATAAAACATGCTAATGTCTTGATTCCTGGTTGTGGTGGAGTTTTTGATGTCCGATATATATTGAACAAATACTGTACAGCTAGAACTTGAGAGGATGCAGAAAGATCTATGTGAATGTTATTTTATGCACAATGCGATCTCACAGTGCAGCAGGGCACACTTAATGTAATGACTTCCTTAATCAAATTTTTTCCCTAGGGATGTCTTGCAGATGAAGTCCTCCTGATAAAGCCGTTATGTTCAGTGCAATCTGGCCAGCTCAAACTTATGGTTTATAAGCTCGCACGAACTTCACATATGGTTTATAGGGTCCAGCATCCCAAATTAACTCAGGCAGTGATGCTATAATGAAGGGCTCCAGACAATTTTTACCTGGTGGGGTTCTGTAATGTTCACTGACATTGCACAGCAGACAGTTGCCTTGCGTTTCGCCTCCATCAAAATATGGCCGCCGCAGCTGTGGTTGAGCCCAGGTCTCCCAGTTCACTGGTTGAGCATCATAACCACAAACTTCACTTTATAACTTCATGAAGCTGATAGTTACAGATTTTTACTTCCGGCTGGAAAATTCTGAAGTGTAAATAGAAATGCTGTTTCCAGCCAGTCCAGTTGGAAACGGTGTTTCCATTTTCATGTGAATCTGACTAGACATAAGTTGTAATAATTTAGTGCATGTCGTTGAAGCACTCAGCACAGCATTAACATTTTTTCAGATGCTGCATTACATTTCCGGCACTTGCATGAGTGGTGATTAAGATTGCTGCTGCCTTGTTGAAGGCGCATTAAAATTTGCCTTCAACAAAGAAAATGCACCATTCAGGCATATCACAAAAGGAAAACTTACACTTGCCTTTGGCACTTTGGCCACAAGCAAAACCAGCTCTTTCTTGAAACAAAGCTTTATAGCCTTGTTTGTAAAATGAAGCTATAGCTTACTTGCACCTAAAATTAACTCATTGGGTGCAAGTATTGAGCCTGGGAGACTAGAGTGTTTGCATATTCCAACTTGGGCTAACAATGCGAAGCCAGGTTCTTTTCTTTCTTTTCAGTTGACAGTGTAGGGCTACATTCGTTTATTTACTACTGAGAAAGCAAGGGTAAGGAATTGAAGGTCCCATTATGATATAAATAGCCCCTTTAAACACTTCATCCGCGTTTGTGTGCGAGACCTGAACATTATCAAATCTCTACTCTATAGAGTGCAGTTTCTATGTATGTGCTGATATTTAAACAATCTTGTATAGAAGGCCATCGAATCAGGCATGTGAAATTAAAGCAAAAATGTGTTTTTTGATGGATAGCCAAACATTATATGATTGGTTCTGGTATGGCTCCAGGGAGTGTCAATTCTTATTAGCTTTTGTTGCCAGCATAAATGCTTTAATGTGCCAAAAATGTGCTAATTACTTTTTGTAACAACTTATTGTCACACAAATGAGTGAAAAAGGAGTATAGTTGATGCCTTGAACACAGTGTGGGGTCACAATATCAATATATGAGAATCCAAAAGAATTAGCATGGCTAATCGGTGGGGAATGCAGGATTTCTTTTTATGCATTCATGCCTAAAAATTTGAAATTCTGAAAATTTCCTCTTTTCTCCTGCATGTTGATTTGTGCCTCCACGAAAATATTAAGGAAGCCAATCAGACCCAGGAAAGCGTAGGGGAATGTTATATGTAGGTACATACCTATGCTTGTTGCATTTATCACTGGTTAGCCATGTAACCATTTTATGGTTAAAATCTAGTGGTATTGGAACTGATGAGCTCTGTGTGTTGCATATGATGCTCTACCAACTAAGATATGGCTGTCCAGTTCTCTATTTTCTGGAGTATTTATGTTATGTTTAACCTAACGTTGGGATGGTTCACCAGCGCACCCTTGTCTAAAGCGGCAGAACGACCTGTAAGCAGATTTGCGAGAAGAGCGGACAAGGGTAGTGAATTGAAGCAGTCGTTACGATATACGTATTAAGGAATTTATTCATTCATTCATTCAAGTACTTGCAGTGCTTCAAGGTCATTATTAAAAGGGAGGGCAATGGAAGTAAAACATATGCTTTAAATGAACATGTATTGCAATGTTCTTGAAAAGGTTCTTTAGTTCTCCTTTGTATCTGCGTAAATGTTATCCGATAGAGTTGCCACTGAGTGTTTGCCCTGTTAGTTCACACCTAGTCCATCTTGAAGTGGATAGAATATGACTAGAATGCTAGAATAGTACTAAAATTGAAGCTTATAAAAGAATAAATGCAACATATCTACTGGCAACCTCCATTTTTTGTCCTGGGTGATGCTGTTTTCAACTCTCGCATGGCCTCTCCCATCCTGTCACCCACGCCACATAGCACTTCACCACATCCAGGTCATCTGCTTGTAGGGAGCTGCTGCATTAATGTGAAATTAACCATGGTTTCAGATGCAACATGGTAGATTATTAATCACATAGTAGCGCTGCAAGGCAGTGTGGCCCGACAATGCCTGAATCAAATGTCCTGAGAACAAAATCCGCCGTCAGCATGAGCGGCATGCACGAGGCAGGGGCTGATGCACATTGCTGCTGCTTCTGTTCGCTTTGCAGTGATGGCAGCGATGATTCTGCTACAGGTTCGTTTTTGTCTTTTTCCAATAGCTAGATTAGTCTTGTAGATTCCACATTGTGACGTGCTGAGCCTGGTGCATAGTATACAAAGCCTCCCTTTGTGAAACAGCTGTTTTCCTTCATGACCTAGTGCTTGCAGTTAATAAGTGGAAAGGGAGTTGGAGCTTCCTGAAGTTTACTGCATTCTTTTGGTTTCTATGCTGGGGTACCCCGCTGCATTAACCTCTGTAAACAATTTTCATGGGCCTGACTTGCCCAGGCATGTTTACATTGCTGTAAGCTACCACGTGAACATTCTACAGGTTCTCTTCTGGGAGATAAGACTCGAATGATCCACTTGACCAGGGACCCTAATGCCTACATCCGGCCATCACCAACCAGAGGCCATTCTGGTGGGGTAACACGCACCACATGTGATGCCATCCAGCTCTGTGAATGTGCTGGCTACAATGTGATATTGGTGGAGACTGTTGGTGAGTCCTACTTAAGCGCACCTTTCAGATGTTGTGTGTCAGTTACTTTATCAAAACTTCATTGGCTTGCAAAGGTTCTGTTAGTGACGTAATCATATACATGCTTGTAAATTTGCTGTCCTGGTTTTTATTCTCATGGAATCGCATACTTGTACCGATTCTTGCGTTCTGCATTGGTCGCTTTTTGTTGAATGACTGAGTTTTCATTTTTAAAACTGGCGCAAGTTTAATGTAAAAAAGAAATTTTTGAGCTAAGTTGGCTGATTTAGCACCTTAATCAACAAAAGCTTTTATAACTCTGGTTTAGCTATTTAGCCACAAGCATTTCGTTCGAGCATTCATTTTCTCATGTAATGCAAGGCAACATTGTGAAATATGTCACCCTTCTGCAATAGCCACCTGCCAGGTTCTTCCCATGCCAATTACCCTCAGTGTCTGCATTGCTCTGTCTAAGTAGGTGGGTTTTCCCGATGGCAAGCCAGACTTTCCTTTCTGATTTTCCACCTGCCATTCGTGACAGATGGTTTGTTTAATTAAATATTGAAATAAGTCAACTGATTTAAAGTAATTAATTTAATTCATTATATAATTAATGTCTCATCAGAGCTTATCAGAGTCAGTTTATTAAATGAGCAATCAGTGCTTGCACATATTTGATAAATACCGGAGGAGGTGCCAAAGCCAAAGACTGACAGAGGACCTCCTGTTACAAGCATGCAAAAAAAAAATAAAAAAATGATGGCATACAAACAACAGTAAATAAAATTGAAACTGTTGCATAATGTAATTATTAAACATGCAGAAATATGAGACGAGGTAAATATAAAGGAAACATAATTTATTAACATATTATATAATTGCATAAACAAAGAAAAACAATTCAGTTAGTGCTCCGTACGTTCTTTTCAATGAAAAAAAAGTTATTCAGCATGATAGAAGAAAAGTATAGAAACTATGTTTGAGAGCATGAATCTTAGATAATTGCTTTATACTGAATGATAATGAATTTCGCAAAAATGAAGCAGAGAGGTTAATTGTGAATTTGTCATAATTAGTTCAATGCTTCAGTAGTGACAAATTGTTTTGGTATGAGAGGCGAGTGAAACTTCATTGAGGAAACTGGCTACTATTAATTATCGGAATGAGAAGTGATCCATTCATGAACTTAAAAATGAGGATGCCAAGAGAATAATGAACTTGAACCATAGATGAGACTCCTAAGATGTTATGAACTTGCAGCAAGGGCGCAGCACTGCACAAATAGCTGTTGGACGTAATAATGCATATGGCTTGATTTTGTATGTATTGTAGTGGTACTACATGTGTTCTTTAAGAAGAAATACAATGGTTAATATGGCTATGGATGAAAGCATAGTAGAGGGAAATGAGCGGGTGTAAATTACAGTAAGTTTGCACTTTAATGAGCACCCTTATGCCATATGCTGTTTTTCTTGTAAGGTAGTTTTCGGGTGGCAGTTAAGATCTATTCCAAGAAACATCACATGATTCAGTAGCAAAGAGTATGTGAGAGTCGAAGAAATATGTAGAGATGCAGGAATAGTCATTTGAGGAGATGAGAAGATGACAAAGCTAAACTTAGAGGCATTCATAGTAAGCATGCTGTTTCAACACTAGATTGCTGAGTTTGTGACACCGGTATTCTATTTATACGTTAAAGAATCTATGCACGTGTCAGATGCTAGTACGGCAGTATCATTGGCATGTAATATACATTCAGAAGAGTTAGGACAAAATGGCAGATCATTAATGTATATATACCAGAAAAAAAATGTGGCCCAAGGATGATACCCTGAGGAACGTCAACGTTAGTAATCTTCGCACTCTTCGGTGCAGAGAAAGTATGAGATGCAGGCTGCTTGGATTCATAGGTAGCATAAATGTTAATGTTAGTGCAGGGCAGGATACTCTAAGGGCATTTAATTTGTCAAAAAGTATGTTGTGATTAATTTAATCAAATGCCTTGAGAGATCAATCAGTAATGCACTAGTTAATTGGCCTCAATCAGTAGCTTCTTTAACTTTATCTGTTATTGAAATTAAAGCTGATTTAGTTGAAAAACCAGACCGGAAGCCGAACTGATGAGAAGATATGATGTTAAATTTTGCAAGGTATTTTGCCAGACGCACGATGAACAGCTTTTCAATGACTGTAGATTCAACACTGTCGATTCATTGTACTATACAGGGCTATATGGCTAACACCAATCCTATAACAGCTTTCGCAGTAAAACTTGTACATCCTTGTGGGTGTGGAAAAGAGCCTTAATTTCTTGGTCTAGTTTTTGCATTGGAGAGCTTTGGGCTACTAGTTAGTGATTCCTTGGTTTTTCATGCTATGCAGATGGTATCTTGCTATAGTCATTTTAATGCTACTGAGGGGAGGTCACTGGACCGTGACTCCGTGAAATTAATTTTGTACCTAGGACTATCACATATTCTCTATTTCCAAACCCCAACATGGAGATGTGGGGCATACTAAAATGAGAAAGTGCCTCCAACTGCAGGGGAATCGACCTAAGGCTCCTCTATTTTTTAAAGGTAGCGACAACTACACGAGCGCCCTCTTGAAGGGTCCAGGGGGCAGCACTAGCAGATGACGCGCCGCACTCTTTCGTGCATACCACATACTCATGAAGCCGCGCTCGGTGCCCACATAATTCAACAGATTTGTGTCTTATGCTGCTCAAGAAGCTTCAAAAGACAGGAATAATAACTTAAAGGGCAACTCCGGTGGTTTTTTCATCATTTTGTGTTTTTAATTGAAGTACATTCCTCGGCACGTCCTGACTCCAACACAAAAAAACCGTTTTTCAAAATTTCAATTAGAAGTATTTTTAAAAAAGAAAAACAGCAAATCGAAACCGAAACTGCTTTCACGGCCAGAAACGGCGTCCCATTTGACGAAATGGTGACGTCACACTCAGTATTAGAAAAACACTCGTACGTGCGTTGGATGGTGAAAATAAAGTATGGAAATCATGACGCACTGCATAAAATGTCTGAGGTAGTTCAATATAAGCCTCACAGTTTCATAATCACGCCGGAAGTGGACATTAACGCCTGTATACTGTTTGTGACGTCAGAAACTCAGTGTTGCCCGCATAAATACTCTCAACTTAAGCCATGAAAATGGCATATTTTAAAGCCGTATTGCGCGTGAACGGATTATCGTACTGCGCCCAAATTTTGTAGAATGCGTCAGGACGGAGAGGAGAACCTGTGGTAAAAGTTTCACTACAATATTCGAATGTCAAAAAACCCCTGGAGTTGCTCTTTAAACATGCGTGTGCAGCATAAACGTCAAAAAAAAAAATAAAAATTTTAACGAGCCAGCTCATTCTTCTGAACCATTCGCCTCAGTACAGCGGTTAGGAAACTGTTCATTAGTTATGCTTTGAAATTAGTAGCGAACTTAAAGTAGAAACGATATTTCAGTAAACTTATTGCGCTCGTTTCCTTACTAAAAAATAAATAAACTGCTAGTTTTCTACTTGGAAACGTCGTTGCGCACAGAGCTCTAATGCAATATAGGCGTCATTGCATTTGTAACCATTCGGGTATACTCCGTTTTATACACTTTTTTTACTCGAGTTTATTTCGTTTACACAGTATTCCAATAGCTTTATTTTGGAGAAAAGGTCAGTCTTTCTGCAGCTGTGCATTACCAACGCATGTATATCTTCCAACAACTACAAAAACAAAGTGGTATGATGCGATACAAAGCTCACGGATAATGTTTTCTCACTTTTCTATTCCTTATTTGCTTTATATTGTTTTCCTTATAGCCTCCCGGGCAATAATGTCACCAGTAAGCTTGGATGCCGCCTCTTGAAACTTGACGAGTCCCTGTGCGCGTTCAGCGGAATTTGTTTGCGTTCGATACAATGCCGCGAGACTCCTCCATTAAAACAATGGTTTAATAGCGTTTCACACACACGATTGTTTTTACACTTTTTATGGTACAAATTTTTGTTTTTTATTTTTAATTTTATACACCAATATTTAGCATATGCAAATATTGACTTTCTATTTCGATCATTTTGACACATTTGCACCCTCCTCTTTTTTTAATGTTTCATTTATATCAATTACCTGATCAATTGTACGGACTAAATTTTCATAATAAGCATTATCAAGCATTGCCTTTTCATTCTGAGCATTTTGACGCCATTGATTCCACATGTTATATTGCAGTCCTGATCTGTTCGGGGAAGGTGTGCGAAACGGCAATGACTTTTCACTAGACGTCCACAGTACAAGTAATTGCTACATAGTCTTAGCGTTCTTAATAATTTGCTCATGAAATAGCATATGCCCAAGCAAAGGTTATCCTGAGCAAGGGAATGGCTCTTTAAGCAGACAGAAATCACTTCGCATAGTCGGGTCTTTTCCGTGGCCATGAAAATCTTATGCCCGATCTCATGAGGCCATAGCTTCCTTCTGTTGCGATTATCGTCACCGCGAGGAATGAAAAATGACTTTTTCGCGTCTTCCGCATGGTTCCGGCAGCCGAAAGCACAGCAGCCTGGCGCAGCCGTATGTCACGCGTATGCTTCAAAATTTGAGTTCAGAGATGTAATTCTTGCGTTCGCTTGAGCTTAAGTACTGCATATACACTCCTAAAAATGCAATAGATGCATGTGGAGTACTTTTTGCTTAACTAATCGGCCAATATCACGCTGGCAAGCGCAGATCGCCGTGCATTTCAGCGGCACAGCGAGCACCGCTGGAACCTTTAGGCGGAGCTTGGCGGTGAAGAGGTCACGTGCAGCCAACCAGCCTATCGGAGGGAGGGGGGCAGCTGGATCAAGACCTGTTGCTACCTTTAAAAAATGGAGGAGCCTTAGTCTGAGCGCATGTTGCAAAAGGCACTAACCTGCTGACGTCACCTACAGTGACAAAAAATGGTGGCAAGGAACGAGGGGCAATGGTGTTCCTAAAGGAGGCAACCTTTACGACTCTGGTACAAAGGTGACATGATTGGTCAACACAGGCTCGCACGGGAATCATGTGAGCATGGGATAACATTTTTGTACATACGAAAACTGCACTTGAACCGAAGTGCTGCTGATCTCTTTTGTTTTGGGAAAGCTGAAGGAGCCTCTCCTAACATGGTCATTCAGAGAACTTGCTCTTTTTGGGTGGCAAAATAAGGTGAAGGAGTGCATGGCCGTAGCTTGTTAACCGGAGCCATGCTTATGATTTTCTGCAAAATGAGGCCTTTAACACTATCATTTAATAATTGTTTCATTTTAGACATCTGTCACATAACCTAATATCTGTCTTACTGTACAGTCTTGCAGCGCAGACTGTACTTGCATACCTCTCCCATGTTACGACAAAAATCTGTAGATGTCACCCAGTATTACATGCACATGTTCCATTTGCTGAATACTATGACTGCGCACCATATGCCTATAACTTGTATCCTAGTTGCTCCTGCCTCTTGAAGTGTGTCGTCACACGCCTACGTCTGGAAAGTGATGTGGCCCCACCAAAGTGGCTACCTTGACGTTCCAGGCCGTGTGCTGTTTTGCTTTGCACATAGGCGTGGGGCAGAGTGAGTACATGGTCGCCGACATGGTGGACCTGTTCGTCTTGCTGATCCCACCTGGTGGCGGTGATGAGCTGCAAGGAGTCAAGCGAGGAATCGTGGAAATGGCTGATCTGATCGCAGTCACCAAGGCTGACGGCGATCACCTCCCGGAGGTAAGGCGCATGGCCGCAGAGTACATCAGCGCCCTCAAGTTTATGAAGCCTCGAAGCCACCACTGGAAACCCAAGGTCAGTTCTCTACAAGAGTTATGGCATTGAATCGCATGCTGCTGGGCTTGAAGTGAATTTATATTTGAAGAGCGAAATTCTACTGCTGGAGCACGTGCGATATGGAAATGAGTTGGAAATTCATCGGACGAATGGCCATTACATTGCATTTTTGTTGTCATTGCATGGCATTGCAGATGCATTGAAGAGTACTGCAAAATTTACCTTCCTAGCAAAACCATAGAATCGACTCCAATTGAGTGCGCAGAGGTCAGGAAATTTCTGCATTTTCAACTATCTATGAATAGGAAAATCACCGTGTTTGGCAAGTATGGACAGCTCAAATTGGAAATAATGAACAGAATGTGATACATAAGGAGCACAGGGTCTGGAGTGCGGCAGTTTGGTAGCTCCGTTTTTTGTTATTTTTTTTTTTTATGCCAGGAAGAGCAAACATAGCTGCATCACTGCAGGACTACTGTACACGTGTGGAGCTCTTGGAGTAGAGTATGAAATACCAAGCAATCTTTTCATGTCAGCAAGCTATCCCTCAGTAGCAAAGTGCACACAGCAAACAACTTTTTTTTTCTTTCTCAGAAGCTCAATATTTCATTCAACTGGAGTTTCAGTTTAAGATAATTAGTTATATTTTAGTGATGCCAACCGTAACAGTAAATAAAGAACAAAACCGTAACAGTAAATAAAGAGCAAACAAATACCTGTTGTTTCTGAAAAAAGGACATTTGTGGAAGCAATTATAACACCTTCCTGTATTTCTCTGCCAAGGACTTGCATGCATTCTCTTAGTAAACTTACCTTGTTAGATACAGGAAGAGTATCACATTGGATTCCAAAAGGATGCAAGTGTAGCGGAGGATGGCAGAAGGTCAGGTGGGTGGATGAGGTTTGGAAGTTTGCTGGGATAGCATAGCTACAGCTCGCGCAAGACAGTGTTAGTTGGAGGGATATGGGAGAGGCCTTTGTTCCGCAATGGACATAGTTAGGCTGCTGCTTATGATGATTCTGTGTACTAAGATGTTTTGAGATTTCATGGAATGATCATCATTTACAGGTGCTTCAAGTGTCTGCAAAGGCCAAGGTAGGCATCTCTGAATTGTGGGATGTCGTGCAAGAGTACAGGCAAGCTCTGGAGCCTTCAGGGGAGCTGGACAACCGTCGGCAGCAGCAGCGTGTGCGCTGGCTATGGACCTATGTGGGCTCGGAACTGGAGCGTCGACTCCGTAGTCATCCCGACATAGCTGCTTGCACAGCCGAGCTGGAAAAAGCGGTTATTGATGAAACAATCACACCTGGCCACGCCTGTGACCAGCTAATGTCACAGTTCTTTAAAGAAGACAGCTGAAATTTAAACATGTGAATAAATGGAATCTTATTTTAAGTTTGCAAGTGGAGCACAGTTGCATTAGAAAGTGCAGAAAGGCACGTTAGACCACATCATTATTGATTTGCACATTCAGCTGTATATTTATGCACATATAGATGGATTTATTGAAAGGAAAAGGCAGAAAGGTTGGCCGGAATAATTCAAATCTGGCCTGCTACTCTGCACTGGGGAAGGGGAAGGAGAGAAGAAAGAAGATCATGATGGGTGACGATGTGGGAGAAGGCACATGAAATACATATAGAGACACAGTAGCTTGCTCTACAAGCGCAAATCAAGTCCGCTGGCGCACAAAAACGGCAAAGAGCACGCACTGCCTGGACATCCTTCCCCTTGTCCTGCACACAGATGCACAGCTGTGCATCTGTGTGCATGCACACGCAGTTGCCCGGAGTTAAATGAAAGGCAAGAGAATTTAGGTGATCATATACCCACGGTCCTTGGTCCTGTCAGATTTAACACTGGTGCAGTTGCAATGCATTTCTGTATAAATAAAATTAGCTGATCTGCTCAAGTTGTAGCTAAATATAGCTGAACAGATCCAAAGGAAACGAGGGATTTAATTTTGGCAGTTAATAATTTCGATTCTGGGCAATCCCATTAAAAGAGTTTGCATGTTATGGTTGGTTCTGTAAGATACAGTAAATTGTGTGGCATTGTAGTGATATGTGTGAAATTCTCATTTGAGCAAGTTGCATTAGCAATCATTGTTCCAAGGCTAATGATTTGTTTATGGGGTTTAACATCCCAAAGCGACTCAGGCTATGAGAGATGCCTTAGCGGAGGGTTCTGGAAATTCGGTCACCTGATGTTCTTCAACATGCCCTGACATTGCACAGCACACGGACACCTTGCCATTATTTGAGTGCAGCTGAGAAATTGGTCCAATAGATGCACTGCTTTTCATTTCATGCTCTTATAGAATTCATACATCAAGAATGTCTAATATTTAGCCAGTGCTCACATCAGACAGGAATATTCCTGTTTTGTTCCCAGGCACTCCCATATGACAAGAGATCTAAATAACTGCCTTGCAGTGTCTAGCCCTGTGTTACTTCCACATGTTAGCTACTATGTAGGGCGCATGTTATACTAATGTTTCTGCAGGCTTCCAAAACCATAAAGTTTGGTTTATACTGGATTTAAAATCCCAAAGCGACTTGGGCTATGAGGGATGCTGTAGTGGGGTACTTTGTAAATTTTAACAGACTGGTGTTTTTAACGTGCGCTGGCATTGCACTGTACATGGGCACCTTGCGTTTCGCCTCCATTGAACCGTGGTGGCTATGGCTGGGATTGAGAAGCACAAATATAATGGAAAGCTGGACCAGTTTCGTGTTTTAAAACGTAGAGCAGAAAAACAAGTTGACAATGTGTGCCTGTCTGTCATCGTTAATCTGCACTACATTGTACACCCATAAGTATCTTTCGAAACGGATGCTATTGCATAGTATAGCTTTTGTATGGTATACTGAATGGTTTCTACCAAGGCTACAGTTCTAGTTCGCTTTATTTTGGTACCTCCTTTTTATTAATGACCATGCTCACGGTTGGCATGTTGCACTTCTCTACTGCTACCATTCCAGCGTTTACAGTAAAACCTCGTTGCAAGAGACACTCAAGGGACCCGAAAAACATGTCTCTTGTAAGCAAGGTCTCTTGTAACCAAAAATTCTAAAAGCACCGTGTTGATCAGTTTACTGTACATTAGCATATAAATGCATTCACACGCATTACCAGTAAATTGTTCAGGAAAGCTTAAAGAAGTTATTCATACTAGTATGTATTTTTGTGAGTGCAAAGTGTATTCCTTCCCAAATTCTGGAGGTAAAGCACTTCACTTTGCAAGCCTTCCTGCTGCTGTAATACCTTTGAGGCACTCTAACATGCTCGTCACCCTCAGATGATTCACAAAGAGAAAGGCATCAGGATTCTAAGCTTTCATCTTGTGATCAAATTTTAACAGTGAGGAGTTAAAAATGCTGGATGTCATTCATGCATTTTGATTCGCTTCGTAGGTAACAGTAATGTGATGCCGTTTTGACTTTCCAATCATGGGAAAGCACTCCTCAATTCCTGACGTACACAACAAAAAGGACACTGATGTGGAACGTAATTTAGCTAAGGGAATCTGAAGAGCATCATGTGCGAGTTGGTACGTTCCAGATGCATTGCATGAGCACACCTGGATTGTCTCTCTTCTAAATAGTGAAGAATTTACTCCAGGGACCTGAAAAAGTTGTCCTCAGTAACCGAGTGTCTCTTGTAACCATGTCTCTTGTATGCAATGTTGTTACCGAGTGTCTCTTGTATGCAATGTTATTAACATGGCAGACATAGGAAAACCAACCAAACCATTTTCAAATGTCTCTTATAACCGAGTGTCTCTTGTAACGAGATTTAACTGTATCAGCGAGACAGCACCAACGAAGAAAAACTGACACTTTTGGGACAAGGAATTTATTTTAGAATTTTAAGACAACGCAGTTATTCTGGCATGCAACATGGGTGGGAGCTTTTCCATGATATTGGTAAGAAACTTTTGAGAGTGATGGTGCTCTGGTTTCGGAAAAGAAACTTGCCTATCTGTGATTGAGGTCTGAAGCTGAATTCTGTTCGTAGATTTGAAAACCATTTATTTTGTTTATTAATGCGAAAGCATTACTTCGCTATGTTCAAAGATTTCTGTCTGCAGACCGTGTCAGCAAAATCTTGTCCGAAGCAGTTGTAATTGAGAGGTGCTAGAGGTTAATGAGTGGTATTAATCGATAGAGGGTGACATAATGCTGTGTCCGAAAAAATATTTAGGCCAATAAGTTAATTATGTAATTAATTAGAGGCAAAAAATGTAAAAGTAAAGGCGAAAATGGTCTCATTAGCCAATGGCTTGGCACCACATTCGAATGTATCAAATACTAAAATAGTTAAATCAGTCAATTGAGGTGACTTCAAGGATGCGACTTTACGCAACCTGAAGTCGAGCCAAAAGGGGCATAGGAAGGGATTGGCGTGCAATTTGAAAGTACCAAAGACTAAAGTAGTTAATTAAGACAGTCAAGGATATGACGTCATGCAACCGGAAGTAGGAAGTAGAGCCGAAAAAGTGCATAGAAAGGGATTGGCACGCAATTTGAAAGTACCAAAGACTAAAATGGCTAAACAAGAAGTGAATTAATGTGACATAGAGGATGTGACGTCACGCAACCGGAAGTAGAGCCGAAAAAGGGCATAGGAAGGGATTGGCATGCAATTTGAAAGAACCAAAGACTAAAATGGGTAAACAAGAAGAGAATTAACTAGAAGCAACCAGAAGCAACCAACAGCAGCATCCGTGCTTTCGCATTACTCCAATGCAGATTCTGCAGTACTCTATTTTTTACACATACTTGGGCACTGGCCCAAGCAGAAGAGGCTCTGAACAAGATTAAAAGCGAAAAAAAAAAAAAAGAAAAAAAACTATACATTAAAACAACAGTTTGAAACATCAAAGACAACAATATTCAAGACGAAGGCACATTCCAGCCTATTCGTAAAATCATCGGAATCGACAATGCTGCCTGGAAGAGCACTCAATTCTTTAAATGTTCTTGGAAAGACACTGTACTTGTCTGCATTAGTCATAGCTCACTTATGTAGTTAGCATGGTATTCTGTACCAATTCGCTGCTGTTTTTGCAGTCTGGAGGCTGCTAGTTGACACCAAGGGAGATAGTGCTAAAATTTCTAGCAGTGCAAGAATATGAGCTTTGTAAAGTTTCACTGCAACTTGCATGTGAAACCTCATTTCTCAAGACTACACACATTTTCTTGTGACAGGTTTTTCATAATGAATGAACCTTCGTTTTACTTCCTTGGTTCCCGTACAGCACCGCGTCGGTTATTTTTCAAGAACAATTGTTTCAGATTGCACAAGCATTTCGAGCGGACTGACTTTCGTAGCCCAATATGCTACCGTAGACTCGGCGTGTCTCATCTAGCTCGAAAAGTGACGTCTGCGCAATCATGCGTGCGCAGCATATACCAAGCCCAACAGTTTTAAAATATTGATAGTAGTATACGGAGAGCAAACTTCAGCTTCTGACCGCACTGGCTGTTGTTTCTGACTTTCGGACAACCTTTGGTTTCGGACACGGGGCGTTCGGGTTTTCACCAGTGTAGAATGCCTTCAGCAAGTCAACAGCTTGTTCAGCCCAAACGCCGGATACAACCTCGGTGCAACGCTCGTCGCTGTCGAAGACGTTCAGTACAGACCCGACACCTCCGAAACGCTCGTTGGCACATCCGAAAACAATCCTTTTGACGCCGAGCTTTTTCAGGGCGGAAGCGCACATGATGCACGGCTCTACCGTGACGTAAACTGTGATGCCACAGAACACTTTTTCGAAGTTCAGTCCGCGTTCTTCGCACCAGGTGAGCACTTGGTCAACGCAACCCATCTCGGCGTGCCGACAGGCGTTCTTGAATTCGTTAACACGATTCCTGTCCCGAGCAATGCATTCGCCATCGTAAACCATAACGCAGCCTACAGGCACTTCTCCTGAAGCCAATGCGTCTTTTGCAAGGCGGAAGCACTCGTTCATCAAATTAAAATCAGTTTCTCTCTTGATTTCTTTGAATGGGGCGGACATTTTGGAATCATAAAGTGGATTGGATTAGATCTGGTAGTCGCCACATACGAAACCGTGGTTTTTGTGCAAAAAAAAAGGGGGGAGGGGAAGGGTTTGTACCAAATTAAGAAAAAAGAAAAAGCTATATAAATATTGTAAAGAATCGCAAAATACTGGTGTTGTTTTGCTATATCTACACCACTCAGAAGCGGTCGCGCCGTCGCCAGTCGCTGCCGTCGCGCGCTCAGCGCGCTTCCAATGTTTCTTCCAACGGCTATGGATTTTAGGTTTCGTTTTGCACGTTGGAACGTGACGATCGTAACTGCAATAACCTTCACTCGGACTCTGACAGCAGTTTTGCACCTTGTGCAACTGTGGTGCGAATTTCACAAACTGTTCACGACGGCCAGTGCTAGTTCTGCAGTATCCACAGTGAAAGGACGGAATGCCTCGTCTACGAGATGTTTACCGCGTAGATCGTAGCAGCTGCCGAAGATGCGGGCTCGCATTGTGAAATTCCCGCGGGCAACTTGCTGCATGGTGATGAGCAGGCGCCTAGTTTCTGATGGAAAAAGATCCTTCTACGACGTTCTAGAGGTCAGTCCAAACGCAAAGCAGAACGAAATCAAGGCGGCCTACTACAGGCTTTCTATGAGGCACCACCCGGATAAGAACAAGGGGTGCAGCGCAGCAAGCGAGCGCTTCCAAGAGATTACTGCCGCGTACGACACGCTTTCAAACGAGTCTCTGCGCGCCACATATGACGAAAGCTTAGGTACGGTGCCTCAAAGAGCGACCAGCTTTCGCGCTGAAAGACCAACGCCGAGACAAACGCCTATGGGTGGTCGCACTCCCATATACAACTTCGATGAGTTTTACAGGCAGCACTACGGCGACGCCGTTAACTCCTACCAGGTTCGCAAGAAAAAGTACGAAGATTACTTACGACGGGAGGAAATGAAAAAAGGAGGAGGAGGCGGGGCAGCCCTGATGGTGATCTCTCTCCTCATTATAATACTTGCACTACACGAATGGCCAGTGACGCATGACGTTTCGAGGCCACCCGAAAGAGAAAAGCGAGAGAAGTAGTAATGCCACTGTAAGCACACTCTTTATTCACCGAAGACGTTTCTGGAACTGCAGTGATAGTTTACATTTTGAGCCTCCAAAACCATGTGCGGGGAAAAGTTTATTCGTCAGCAGGCACTCTTAAGATAAACCTGACAGTGCTGTACTGTCTTGGTCACTGCACTAAAACCACCTGTCATGTGACTCGTGTCTTGTCAGCTGGTGCTTACTCGTCCTGCAGTGCTGGGTTCGATTTGTAGAGCAAGTTCCGTGGAGACACAACACTGGAGAAACGCTTGGAATGTCGAGAAGACCTTCGCACGGGAGTCATCACAGCAACACTTGCAGACTCCTTGCCATGAATTGCAGCTGACAACCTGCAGAATTGTGTTTTCTGTGTTATTTCTCCTCCTACATCAAGCAAGTCCAAGACTGAGTGGAAAACTCGCTGCTTACCGTTTTAGGCTAGGTTCTTCATAGACTTTGTAATCAATGATTGTTGAGTCAAAAATGTTTCCTGTTGTCACGACTTCGAGATTCTTCCGTTTCTTGCGCGGGCTTGTACTCGCCTTACTTTTTCGTTTTTGTGAAGGTGATGGTGAGTCATGCACTGCTTTGGGTTCTTTTTCTGATGTCCTTTTTGTAAAGTTGTCCAGGGCATCGGCCAGTTCCCTGTGACCCTGTTGGTGTAAGATAGCTGTGGCTTAAATATCTATAACAATCTTCGCATTACAACGAAGTAAATTGAAAGCACCAAAAACACAAAGGAATTGCAAAAAAGTTGCTTCTGAACAAACTTAGCTCCCAGAGCTGCAAGTGGCAGTCAAGCCGCACTGCACATACAAAACCACAATGATTATTGAACTGAGCTTCAATGCATGTAACTGGAATGCTTCTGTACAGTGATCAGCGGGTTCACCTATTCCACTGGGACAGTATGCTAGCAGAAATAACACGAAATTATAGTGAAACCACTGCTAGGCATAATGCTAGCAGCTATGCTGTGCTTGAATGCATTTGTTAAACCCACAACAGGCTTTAAAATTTGACTTTGTTCTTCAAAGTTCCACTTGAATGGTACAGACAAACATGCCTAAAAGTTGAATACAATGCATTGTGAGCCGCAAAAATGAACCTTGAAGATAAAAAATTAAACTTCCTTCAGGTCCGGGTGCACAGCAGTAGCCATTTATGAAAGTGCAGACAAAAGCTCCACGGCTCCAGGGTCTGTGCCTTAGCTACAATAAAATTTACTGTTTCGCATGACTCATTTTCTAACCTCTGCAGAAGATTATAAGGAGGTGCCAACTAGCTACGCTGTCAATCGTGACAGGAGCGCACACCTGCCTTCGAGTGTTTAAATACCAACACAGAAACCTCTAGCTGTACTGGTAAGATTACGGCATAGCAGTGAGGTATTTCCAGTCCACTGCGGTTTCTTGCCACTGCTACCATTATTGAAATATACCACTAACCAAGGCTTTGGCACAAAAGGACTGTACAAGCTCAAAGCAGGCATTCATAACTTATACTGTGCAGAAGTAAGTTTATCCTATCTAACCCGCTTTCCACCCGACTTCTTAGAAGGCCAATTTCACCAAGAACATGAAACATTTATATATGCACGTCCATTCTAGAATTTGACAAATAGAGCCAGTAAACAATAGAGACAGTAAACAATTGGCTGATTAATAATTAAGGACCCCTGGAATGCCTTGAGATTGAATTCTGTCGCCAACATGCGCCAAACATTGTTTTTATGTTTGCTTAACAGGCAGGAGTTAAAAGTTGTTTTAAAACACGGTGTGAGGCCTTTGCTTTTAAAAACAAAAGAAAACTAGAACAAGAGAATTTTGCCCTGAGAGAGGGTAGAATGGCATGCATTCATCATAAAACTGTGGGAAATGTTTTTCCCTTAGTTTTTCAAGTTTTGCACAAAGAGCAAGATGTAGTTTGTGGTGAATACATATCCGCAGAAGTCGCATGTACATGTATGTGCATCATATTTTTCAAGAATAGAGTTGTGTGGTAAACGAGCATGACCAATACAAAGGCAACATAACATTTGGTTCAATGAAGCGCTCTAGATGACATGATTTCCGTTCCTTAATCACTGGCTTCATTAGGTGTAGTTTGTTGTTTACGTCATTTTCCACTAAGCCTGCTTTCTGGGTATCATTTTTCTTTTGAACAAATTTTATGGCATTTCTATGTGGTATATTAACTCTCTGCATTTTAGCATTACAGGTGACTGCGACATATGTGTCAGCACTCTCATTACCAATGATCTGAAAATAGAATGGTTTGCACTAAACATGACAAAAAATTTATCATCCATCCTCCTGCAAAATTTTTTGATCCAGCCCATCAACAGAACCATCGGTAATTAAACAACTCTGCCATTCCCCTTGTCACTCATGCATTGTAGTGAGTTAAAGAAAAAAAAAAATACAGGCCACCGAAAATATGCTGCCCAACTTGGTTGTTTTCCTCGTGCGAGGTGGAAGCAGGCTAAAGCATTTTGGAACAGCTCAGAAAGCCATAAAAGCCATTCTGGAACGGCTCTAAAGTAATCAAATGAGTTTTGGAACATATTTCTCCTCGCCGCGATGGTGCAATGGTAAGACGCCCGACTACTGTGCTGGAGTGTCCGGGTTCGATCCCGACCGCGGCGGCTGTGTTTCTATGGAGGAGAAACGAAGTGGTGTCCGTGTGCTGTGCGATGTCAGCGCACGTTAAAGATCTTCAGGTGGTCGAAATTACTCCGTAGCCCTTCACTACGGCTCCCCTTTCTCTCTTTCCACTTTCACTCCCACCTCCCTCTCTTCTTTTATGGCGCGGTTCAGGTGTCCACAGATCAAGTGTGATAGATACAGCGCTGTTCCCTTCCTGTGAACCAATTATTATTATTATATTATATTTCTATGGTCAAACACCTTTGATAATTGCAGTTTTCTATCCTGATTTACAAAATCCCTTATTTGATTCCTTTTTGTGCAATGTTCAATGCTTTTCCTGACTATGCATGTGTCTCTCACAAGATAAGATAGGCACAAAATGTAAGCATTCTCTGCCTACTTTCAAAGCCATTTAATGGGCCTGTTAAATTCATCATCAGTGTAAGGCCATGTTTGGAGAGTGAATTTACTACTCCAAATTGACTGCAACTAAGGCCCGTTCTCACTTGCGACTCGCCAAGGTCGCGCAGCCGTTTTGGTTGAAAAGCGACTGTCGAAAATAGCCGATTGGTTTAAAAGCGGGCTGTTCGACCACTGCTTGATTTTCCAGCTTTGCGACTGCTGGTCGCAAACCGTTAAACCAATCAGCGGCTCAGCTGACGTGAACATAAGTTAGCTTTACTCTATGTGGTGAACAGCATGCCCTTCGCGACTGGCAAGTGTAAGTAGACCTTTATGCCCTCTCAGGCATAAAACAGTTGATCAAGTAGAGCAGTGCTCACATGACGAGCAACACTATGATGGCAGCCATTGTACAGTCGGCCAATTTTTTAAAAGTATCGCGCGAGTGCCAATTGCCCGGCACTGCAGGCTGTACTCGAAGGAGGAAACGAGCATGTGCTCATGCTGCTCGAGGCAATGCCGTCTGCTTGGCTGTTCTGCTTCGTGCAAAACAACCCCCGCAAAGCAAGTTCTGAGCAATTTTTTTTCATGTTCTAAAGGCTGCATGTTTTTGATTTGACGCGAGCAAACCCGTTGCAACGGTCTAAGCATGACGCTAGGCCCCAGTTGTGTTTGCAGGTTTCGTCTCGAGGCAAGTTCTTTTAACCATATTAGTATGTAGATACTGAAGGTGCTCTGCAATTAGTTATTCGTAAGCAATGATTGCAGCTAGTTTCTTGGGTACGCTGCATTGTTTATTGGAAATAACTGCCTTTTCAGATATCAACTGCACTGTATGCAGCTGATGATAAAAGTAGTGCCAGCTTCTTGGAGCTCAACATGTAGGTGATTATGGCAGTCCAGCGGAGTGCTTGAATGAGAGCTTATTCATTCTGTACTTTGTAGGCTGAATGTTTCCTGGAATACTGCTTATGTGATAGCAGCTTCACATGTGCGACACCCGGGAACGCCAACGTAGGATGCACCCAAGAGCATTATCTGCTAGTGGCATCAGTGCTGGTACTGCAAGAGCGGCAGTACACGTGTCGAAGCTACACAGCAACGAATCACCGAGCACCACCACCACCCCCGAAGGCTTAAAAGAAACCTTGGAGCTTTGCTTCGTTGCAGTCCTGCGTAGTGCTTGAACGAGAGCTCACCCATTCTGTGCTTTCATGGGTAAGGGTTTGCCTATCCTTCCTCTTAGTTTACCCATAGCATATGTGCCTAGCTGGACTGCATCTTAAGAACAAATGAATGCCGGGCTCACAGTTATGCGTCGCTTGTTTGAAAACTTTCTCAGGTAAGGGTATGAACTGCGTGGCATGTGCAAAAGTCTACTAAACCGGAATATGTTCCGACCTCACTAAGCAGGGTTTGAAAGCAATGTCAGAAAGTGATATCAATAACTGGAAGAGTCCAGCTTGTTTGGGTGATGTGGATGAAGGTATTAATGATCATTACTGAAAGCAGTCAACGAAGCTAAATTATGTATTGAATCGGTTAAAAAGATTAGAAAAAGCAAATGAAGTTCAGACTATCATGCATTATGACATCCTTGCCAAGTTAGAACAGCAAGAGAAAAAGATTGATAGTATGGAACGCTCGCTGAACTATATAAGTCCCCAATACGATGAGATCCTTGACACTGTACACAGTCAGGACGAGATAAAGATGCTTGAGGAGAAATGTACAAACTTAGAACTGAGTCAGAAAGAGCAAAAGGCTGAAACAGCACAAGTGAAGCCAATGATTCACGACTAGAAAGAATACTCTGGGTGAAGAAATATTGAGATCCATGGTGTAAAGCAAAATGAAAATCTCTACGAAATCCTAGTGGATCTAGCTGGAAAAATAGCTGGAATCAAAAGCAGAAGAGATTGAGCAAGTTCACAGACTAAAAACAAAAAATGATGTGCCACCAATCATTACGAGATCCATGACACAAAAGACTAGGGATGCTTGGACCAGTAAGTGGTTTCACCAGGAAAAAAAAAAAAACACCCAGGATATTTATATCAATGAGAACATGACCAGAAACGCCAAAAAACTGCTCTGGCTTGTGAAAAAATGGGCAAAAGGGAACTCTTATAAGTATCTGTGGGCACACAACGGTCATATTTTCGTGAGAAAAGAGGGCGGCAAAAACTCGATCAAAATTGAGACTGAAGACAGACTCCTGAATTTAGCATAAGTATGGATCATCAATATGTAAGTTCGTTCCAGGACTGCTTTAAAGTAGGCAGGAATGTGCTACTGCATAAAATCTTCAAGCTACCCTCGATTTAGTGCAAATTAACATAAGAAGCATTAAGAAACACTGGGATTTTTTACATTTATATTTAAATCAATATAATCGTAATTTTAAGAGAAACTAGCATAAACAGTTCCCAAGTGGAAACTTTTCAAACAGACCATTCCCAGCAGTTCAGTATTTGTCAAGAAGACAGAAGGGTTAGTGGGCTGGTAATTTATGTTCAGAGATTCTTGACTATGCTATAGAAAAGTGGTTTATGTGAATGAAGCAGAAATATTCCTTCTGGCAATTCAAAGTGCTTCTGGAAGCATTGTGATATGTGTTGTCTATAGGCCACCATCAAATAATGTGAAGGCTTTTTTTTTAGATGAACTGAATGCACGTTTAGCACAGCAATTTGATGACCTGATCTTAGCCATAGATTTCAATATTGATATACTATCCTCCATGGAGAGAGACTGTGTGGTCGATTACCTAAACCTCATCTTAGCATTTAGAGAGTAAAATATCAGACTTTACTCGAGAAGAACATCTTGTAACACTAAACTCACACGTCCTTGCATTGATCACCTAATGATCCGTACGGCTTGCCAAAAAGCAATAGCTGGAGTTGTTCAGCAAAACTGGCAGATCATTACTTCTTAGCACTAACTTTGTTTTCCTCTATCTACTCTGAAATACACAGTTTATATGGCACTATTACTACTGTGGATAAGAAACTAGATGCTCTAATCAGTGAATATAACTGGAATACACTCTCAAAGTAGGACCATATGGTGGCATACAAGAAATTTGTTTGTTTTGTGCTCCTTTTATAGGACTGCTGAAAGAAAAGTGACCATTAAAAGAAGGAAGGTTCATAAGACACGGATTAACAAAGCGATAATGGAAATGAGTTTCCTGAAAGAAAAAACTTAGCAAAGTTGTAAGAACCCAGATAATTTACTGTTAAAGCAGGAATTGTGGCAGACTAGGGATAAATTAACAGCAATGTTAGAAAAGGCTAAAAACCAGTATTATATATACTTGAATTCAGAAATAAACTCAGTTCCTAGAGCGCTACCTTCTCTTAAATGATTGGTAACAGAAGCAAATGATTCGTTAAAATCTTTAGTTAGTTGCCGTCTCTCTTTACCCAAAATATTTGTAATTAAAGTGTCATCAATATTATTTTTCCTCTTCCTCCCACCTAATAAATTTACAATATTCCACGATTTATGAAAACCTTGCTTAGAAGCATTCTAAGCTTATGAGTGAACTTTTGGTAACTTTTGTCCTTTAAACACCTTTAAAGGAAAATTCATGCGTTTCACAATGTAGTATGCTACTATTTCCATCATTTATGTTGCTAGCTTTTAGTACTGCATCATTTTCCAATTTGCGCACCTTTCTACAGTATCAGCTACAAAAACGGTTTCCTTGCACCTTTGTATCCATACTTTCAGCCCAGCGCAAGCGAGTTCGAAACTAGCTTTGCATTGCATGTTTAAAGTTTAACTGGCATCGGCTTGAAACGTAATACCCAGTTGCAGTTCATGTTACGTTAGACAACTGCGACAACTATAAAAGTCGCTCGATAAACTTACAGTAGTCACAAACTCCAGTCCTGCTGAGAGTGACCTCATGGCTTCTGTCAAATTACCAGCCATTTTGTAGCAGAGGCAGCGGCACAACCAATAGGTTGAGTATTCCGTTACACTGGGCACGTGCTCTTCAAGCTGGTCTAGCCACGTTTCAATGTCCTCGGGTGGGTTTGGCTGTCGAAACAAAGGAACAAGTAAATCACTACTGTAATGGCAAATGCAGCGCCAATGCGTGTTTCACTGTGCATATTTCCAATCTCACTTGCGGGTATGATTATGACGTATCCCATGCCACCACGTCAGCAACAAATTTTTCATGAGCGGAAGCTAGAAATTTTCAGGAAATTTCAAAGTTCCTCTTTTCCGCGGAAGAGGGTACTATTTTACGAGTCACAAACAGCTGCAGAAACAGTGAATTCTGAGCTATCACAGCTCACTGTCAAGACCCTATTGCAACGAAGTGACAATAATAATTGCAAGTCACTTGCTGTGGTAGTTCAGTGGCTAGGGTACTCCTGGCCACGGTGACCACGTTTCGACGAAGGTGAAATGCAAAACACACATGTAATATACAATATCAAAGCACATTATGTGCATTAAGAAACCTCAGGCAGTCAAAATTACCCACATACCTATGGCATACCTCATAGCCCAAGTCACAATGGGAATAGTAAATCACATTAACCCAATAGTCAATTATCAGTTATGATGCTCCTAAGTTACATCTGCAAACACTTAGAGTACCAAATGTGCTGCCAACTTACCTCGCCCAAGCACTGTTGAATATCTGTCAGAACAGATGGTATACTCGCATGTTTTGATGCAATTACATTGTCAGTTTTGGTCTGAAAGACAAATAAAAGAGAAAAACTATAGAACAATTTGCATACTAGCATTGCAATACACTGCAGATTTCTTTCCTAGCCCAAGAAATAGCATCACATATTTGTATAAATAAGTCTGAGAACAGAAGGCTTAAAGGAACAGAACACTGGAATTTCGGCATCATATCTTTTTTTTCCGCCGCAGTGGAAAGATTGCCATCTAAAGTATTAGACTCCATAATGGTTTTGGTAGAAATGCCGTAGAAAATTTTTACAGAGAATTTTGTGATCAGTGCATGCGCCCATTTTTATGTAGCCCGATGCTGGAAACCATGAACAGCAACCGCGATGACGAATAGTAGTGGTTGACAGAAAAAGATGCACCGAAAACAAATATAAGTATCACTCCCCAGGCAGTAACTGCACATTTTTAGCGCAGCGTCCTTTTCAGTTTCCAAACTCAAGGCTGTACGGCACAGTAACATATGTCTCGTCGATGAAAGTTCGAATGTGCAATATCACCGCTTCATTCACAGAATTCAAAACATGTGGTGCCATCTAGAGACAAGCTGGAAGCATGCCACTCACGATGCAAAAGGAAAGGTGGTTTATATTTAAAGGCACATTGCAGAAGGCGCAAAATATAACAAGTGCTCCTAGAAGCAAAAAAGAACATTGTATACTTAAGAAAATCAATGATAATTTGCGGAGATGTAGTCATGTGGGGTACTAAGTGATAGTAATAATGGTTTCTCTGCAAGATGGTGCCTCAGTTCTCTTTTATGCGATTTTCAATGGCAAATTAAAATGGTAAAGCCTCTTTTCTTTGAGCGTGCAGTGCTTGATCTGTAGTATATGAAGCAATATCTTTTCATTTCCACCATAATCTCATGTCATATTTTAGGCCAGCAACTCATGTTCACAGAAGCAGCATTCCCTTTGGCTGAAACAGATGCAAGTTCAGGATTTCCATAGCACAAGCTCCTTTAACTGCATAGGCCCCAGCTCCTACAGTGATTATGAATTCTCATATTTGACAGGCAGTTCCCATGCAGCAACACATGATCTTGGCAGGAGCGGTTTTGTTGGGAGGGGCACTACTAGAAGCTCAAAGCAAGGGGAAGGTGCTCATGTGTTCCACCTCCTCACTAATTTACTCGAACACTCATACTAACTACTTAACCGATTCTAGTGCGGCCCCGATTCTAACGCAAATCCAGCGAACACAAATTATTTTTGATTAAGCAAAATTAAAAACTTGTGCAAGACGAATGGACAATTTATTCCTAGAATTTTACTCCTCGCTGCTCTCTGACAGCTCCTTGTCACTTTCAACCGGCCACGACATATTGTCCTCAGTGCCACCCAGTGCATTCGTGATGCTAGGCCTTTTAAACGAATGTTCCACCATGGCCAACGGGACTAAGACCCATGCCTCGCATGCCCATCCAGCGAACACTTCAAGAGCGCATGATCAAGCCTACTTTTTGGTGTGAGTAGCTGAGAACTAAGCGACTCATTGTAGACCTTTGTTGTTGCCTCTGCCACCACCATTGGGAAGTGCGTGAGCACAGCAATTTGTATAACACAGACACGAATCCGGACTGACTTTGCATTAAGCTATGTTCCTAGTATCCGTGGCATTGTTATCGATACAAGCAAACAGCTTCCTCACCATATAAATATGGCAACAATGATGGGTGCGACGATATTTGCACTCTTTCAGTTTCCTATCTGACTCTAACGTGCATGGTACTTTACGGTTTATTTTTCCGGAAAAAAAGTATGCATTAAAATTGTGTAGTAAGGCATGCCGTTTTTGTAATTGTGGTAACAATCATCAGTGCATTCAACCATGTTGCTGCAAAGCGTAATAGCCTGCAGAGACAGACTGCGCGATGTCACACTGATAATCACTAGACAGTGTATGTGCAAAAAGAATATAGTAATAATTACAGGGCTGCACAGTTTCTAACGTACGTAATCAATTTTAAGCACCCCTTTTCTTCACGATCGCAATGACCAAAGTGAGGGGGAGGGGGGGTGATGGCCAATGGCTCGTGCGCTGTCGTCCCTCGTTCGAGCTGAAGGTGCCCACTGGTTTTAGAACAGTACGACCCTGTGGGTTCCGCGATTGCCAGGAGAATGTGAGCTGTTCTCCTCCTCACGGTGTACAAGTTCTCCAATCAAGCTTGTCAGCACGAGAAGGGGAGCAAACCAACGCCGGCACATGAAGGTTCATCAGGTTCGCGGCACTCTTCGATGCCTGGTGCGGGAATGCATATGCATTCATTCATATTAATGTGAATGGGCGATTCATATGCACCTTCGGGTGCATATGAATCACGGGACAACCGCAAAAATGTAGTGCAAACAAATACTTTTGTTGATCTTTCCTCACTCTCATTAAACTTTTTTCCGCTTTTGCCATCCCGAAATTACACCTGTATTATATGCGGGCCCGTATTATACGTGGGTTTTATAGTATTTGCCAAAAATCTTCAGCAAACATAATTACAGTTTGCTTAAGCTTCAAGCTGTAGGCAGCCCTTTACAAGCTCGTTCGGCTTCTGCTACGAATCTCAGACAAATGATACCAAAACAAGCAACGCATGCGCGCAACGCCGTGAGACCTGCCGAGTGCTGATAATATCAGGCCCATGTGACCATGTGCCGATAGTTATCTGGGCGACTTTCGGCCAGTTTTCAGTGTTTTGCACTGTCACCTGTGACATAGTGTCTGAATAACAAATGAAGCCAGAGATAACGCCACGAACGGTGCATTACCTCGGGATTCTGACAGCTCTGGTTCGACGATAGAGTGAGCAAACGCACTCGACAGCCTTGGATACACAGTTTCTTGAAAAATGGGACGCTTAGATTCGCATGCAAACGTTTCTCCTTTTTTCTTTTTTGCGAGAAGAGAGGGAGTGCTTAGAATCGAGGGGCGCCTAAATTCGCGAAACTACAGTTCACTGCACACAAAATGACTGGTACAATTTATGCTGCTTATGTCCTAATGCAGATACCTCATTGCGATGCCGCATGATAACTGCGTAATAATTTAATAATATAACAATATGTGCCCTGAGAGTTGCTGGATGCACTGTTGATAGTAATGCAGAGACTATGACATTCACCTCTGGCGTTAAGGAACGCTTTACAGGCTTCTGGAGAACTGGAGATGCACCCAATGCTTGGTTTTCCGAAGACCTCAAGGCTGCTCGAAGAGGCTTGCCGGATGATCTCCGTGGCTTCCGAGGTGTTTGCTGCTTTGCCATGTTATCCTGATGGGACTGCCGCAAGGCTGATAAGCTGTAGCCTCGGGCACCCAGCCAGTCTTTCAGGGTTTCACTGAAAAATAAGTGAGCAAGTAAATCTTGAATACATAACCGACGACCTCTGAAATGCCAAGGATACTTCACACAGACACCTGCAGTTACTTAGTGCTCTTTTCTGCTGTGCTCAGTAGGAAGCTCAACTACAGTGCACATATCAGGGAACAATAAACATGATCTTTCCTTGCATCACAAATTTCATGTACTGGCCAATGGAGAGGTACTTCCAGATGGCTGACACCATGAATGCAAAGAACAAAAAGTACCATTACAATTTGGCAGCATGATTATAAAAAAACTTTAGTAGTTTCATAAAATAATGCGTTAAAGGTGCTGCCGCATCCGATACACACTGCTTTGTGCTTCTATGCTATCAATATATACACATATATACAGATATCGATGCTCGTTCAGTCTTCTGGAGCAATGTGTTGACAAAGTGGCCATGTCCCAATAAAGCAATAGCAACAAGCAGGAAGGGTGAGCAAGTATTCATGAACACAAGTAGAGTGCACACAAGGAGACCAAACGTCAGTATCTGACTGCACAACAATCCTTCACATTACTAAAAAATGTACAGTGATCCCTTGCAATGCTCCGAAGGTTACTATTCTCGAAAATCCGTTCACTGTGGCAGCATGAACTGTCTATGAGGCAGTAATAGAACACTGCATGCAGCACCGCATTGTCTAATCCAGGAGATACGAGTTCCAGTATACATACACTGATAGCAGACTACACTACTTACAAGGGCCAGTTTAGTGCTGGCAGATGCCTGCATTTGCCTAGCAATAAAATAGATTCCTGCCTCAAGGACTGCATGCGCCATCAAATCGGAGTATGCAGCAATGACAAGTATTATTAGGATGTGTGAATGGTTTAAGTGGTCAACATAGAGTTGGTGGAGCTGGCCTACACTGTGTTAAGAGTGCTGCTCATTGAAACTGCAGAGAAATAAAAAGATGTGGTGGACAGCTATTCATCTATCCGAACTTGCCTAATTCATAACATTAGCTTATCCTCAGTGACACATTAAGCATGTCAAAAAACAAAAGGTGACAACTGTGAAAGAAGTCAGTACGGGAGGAATCGAGAATCGCTCGTAAAAAATTATTTTTCGAAGTAAAGCAAGAAAAATGGCAGCCATTATCAAGTGCCGGAGATGTTACATAATGGAGACTTATTGGCATCTACCTAAGTGCAGCCCTACAGCTACAAAGGAAAGTTATACAGCTTTCTAAAATACTTTGTAGTTAAAGAAAAATTCGTCCCAGAAACCCGGGACCACCGCCTTTCCGGTGCGGTCGTTCTATCATGTGAGCTAACTAAGGAGGCTAGTAGAAGGTAGGGTGAAGGCGAATTCATCTATAACTGAAGTGGGAAGTATGTTTTGATCAATTTGCAGAGCAAGTTAGAGATTCTCTCATTTGCATTTTAGATTCAGTGCACAGTAAAAGAATACCCAATGTTCTGAATTTCCAAACACTTTGCCAAGCTGCAACTCTAGTCAGTTCCTTACCCGTACCACTTATGAAAGTGATGACCTGTCCGGCCTGTTTGTTTTGCATCATTTTCAACAGCGTACAGCACACAAGTACGTAACAAGGAGAACACGTCAACACACTGGCTATGATACTTTGGCACCAGAGTGTCGTGTTTTCTGCGTTACACTCCTACGCGATAATTATGGACCTTGAGGCAGGGACCTTACAATACCAGCTTCTAAGAACCAACAGACAGAGAAGCCACCTACAAGTTCTCAAATCAGCTAAGGGGACACATGAGGAACCTTTCTGCGTATTCTGAGTACTCATGAATTGATTAAATGCTGCAAAAGATGATACCAGCCAGCAGTCCGAATTTGAACTAAGCACTCCGAAATGTCAAAGCATGAAGTCTGTGAGGAGTTTAGTCATCATTGTAATTAAATTATATTAAATAGCTCTGATTTCAAAGCATGCCCAGGTGGAGCACTGAGGCCAGCTTTAGTTGGCACACTTCCAAACAGAGCTGGTAGCTTACAACGCTGGCAAGCTGGAGGCATTACAATCTTGCACATCAATGAAACTTGAAGAAAACTTGTTTGTATGTTTCTTCAATACTAAGGTAAAAAAAATATTTGCTTTAAAACATTGTTTCCACTACATGACTGCCCATAAAATTAGAGTGCTGCCAAGTGAGCACTTTCATGGAGGAACCAATAACAGACAACAGAAATGTTAACAGTGTTACTCACTGCAACGTGCGGCTGCGCCTCGGTGTCTTTGGCAGCCTCTTGGGTGTTGCACTCCTTCGTCCAGGCACAGTAAAAGACACTGACTTCTTGACCAGGGAAGTGCTTGTGCCCTTACGTAAGCAGGAAGAATGTGGCTGAGGCAGCTTCTTAAGACGACTGCTTGGTCTCTTTGGTGACACCATAGGGCTTTCTACCATAGTGAATGTGCCGTTCAGTTCTTCCTCATCACTTTCACCTTCAACAGGAACCTCGGTCTTTTGGGGACTGGCTTTTTTCGCTGGAGACTCTGTCGCTGACTTGAATGAGGCAGAAGAACGCTTCTGCCGGTAAGGTGTCTCACCGGCAAACATCTTCGTGCTCTTTGCACTCGACGAAGTGCTTGCTTCTGAGGAACTTGAAAGGCAGATGCTGTGAGCAGTGTGAAAGGGCGTGCTCCCACTAGAGCTGTTAGAGGAAGAATTCCTGCTGGTGGCCTTTGGTGCTGTGCTGGGCGAGCGTGCGGCAGTTTTCTGAATCACCACTGAACACGGAGTCGAACAAGCAACATGCCTGGCTGAGTTTGGCACAAATTTGGCTCTGCTTGAACTTGGCGGTGACTGGGGCTTCACACCTGACTTTGGAGGGGAACACATCTCACTCCCGTGCTTCAAGGTGCCAGAAGGTGTCTTGTCTTGAGCCTTGCTGCTGCTTTTCAAATTACTTTTTCTAGCGATGTTGACTTTTGTACTCGGGGCACCTTTCAGCACCTGCTTAACCGCAGAATGCCTGGAAGAACTGGCACTTCCTACTGTTGACAGATTCCTCACAGGTGATTTGACAACAGGGCAAGGCTTGACCGCAGATGTTCTGCCCAGTGATTTTCGGGAGATTGAAAGTTTTGCCTGCTTTTGAGTTGTCGATTTTCTTTCCAGAGTAATTTTAGCTGCCTGAGCTTTGGCTTGTGCCAGAGATGGACGGCCACGTGGCTTTTTAGCAACCTGAACCTTCGCTTGTGTCCGTTGTGTAGAGGTTGCTGACTTTTTACCCAATGATCTTCTGGCATTTTGGGCCTTCTGCACTGGGGGAACTCTGGCTCTGAGGGTCTGCTTTGATTGTTTAGGAGACTTCACCAACGCAGAAACTTTGGTACCTCTTGCAATGGCCTGGGGCTTTTTAAAAGAGCTTCCACATTCAGTTCTTGCACCAGTTCCGGCAGCAGCTTTAGTAGCAGGTGCCTGGCTCTTAACTGCAAACTTGGAGGTTGCTTTAGACGTCGATGGCAAGGATGTCACAGATCTGCTGGAAGATGTTTGATTTCCTGTTTCTTTGGGCTTCTGTTTCTTGCCCAAGTGCGGAGATCCCTGTAATGTGACATCTATGTTGCACATCAATCTACCATGAATCAAAACTATGCTAGTTGATTTACTGAACAAAAATACAGGATGTGGCAAAAAAAAAAAAGCCATAACTTTCACCATATCATAAATTACAAGACAGTGACAGTAAAAAATAAAACAAAACATGACAAAAATGAGACCAAAGTGCGAAACTATCTAATAGACAGAGTGATATGGAAAGACTGAGCATCATGAACTTCATTTCTCACCCCCGGTTTCCGTTTCGAAATTCCTTGCAACTTTGTAGATGCTAAAGTGCGCTGAGTCGAACTTGAAGCAGCAACAGGGAGTGCCAACTTCACCGATTTGTTTTGCGATGCAGACTGTGGCAGATGTTTCTTCTTTTCGGGACTCGTTCTGAGAGAGAAAAAAAAAAAAGCAAAAGGTTCAGCATGAAGAAAAATAAAACAGCTGGCTAAAGTTAGACCAGCATCAACATTTTCAATACTTATACCAATGACAGGATGCTTTTTTTTTTTCTTCCTTTACAGCCCCATCAAATAAATTCACAGGCACTGGGAGACTGCTAGCTACTTAGGCATATTCCAGTGCTGTGTAGCTTAAGGACAGCAGTGCACATGCTAAAGTATGAAGATGCACACCACTAAAGCATTCTCTTAAGTCCATGCAGAAAGCAGATGCTGCTGTGTGAAGCAAAGTTTCTATCCTCAGGACAGCACAGCAGGTGACACTAATATGCAAGCAAGGCAGTGATCCAGCCTATGCTTCTTCAAAAACCAGTTGTGCTAACTTTGAACAGCACGCCCTCAGACGTTTTGGAACCGCTAAGTTTCATATAACAAAGGTAATTTAACGAGTAGAAGACTCACACGTAACATTTTCCTTTTCTGTAATGTATTGATAATGAAAGGCCTCATTCATTTTCATCAATCCACAATACATTCTGGCTGCATAGTTCATGTCGACGTGTTAGGAAGTACAGGCATAGCGCGTGATATTTGTTCTTTTTAGAATAAAGTGGGAGCGTGTATATTCACATATGCCGCCTATTCTGGTTTGCAGAAAATATGATACAACTCGTTCTCGGGCTTGCCATGTAGTACAGGGACTCGGTAATCATAATGAACAAAAGGTCGAACCGAAACTGGCGCCATTCACTATTTCTGCAATGACTAATTAATTTAGAAAGCGCAGTCGATTAGGGCACGCGGCAACGATGCGTTCGCATGGAAGTTGCAGCGTAGTTAATTATGTCAGTTGCAATCTGTCGGCAAGAGCAGCTACCTCTCTGAAACCTCAGAATCGTAGGAAGACGTCTCTTCTCCGGAGTCCTCCGATCCGTACGTTTCCCGCCAAGGAAAACTATAGACATCATCGTGGATCAGATCGTCCACGCGAAATGCGAACTCGACGAAGTCCAAGAAGCCCGCTAAGTCCAGAAAATCGGCTAACGACATTGTGTCGCGAGTGAATGAAAAGCGCGGGTTACGGGTAAAAAAATCAACACTTCCGTAGGCTACGACCGACAATTCCGGCAAGTTATAAGTAACGCTAATATAACAGCAAGAACGCTACGTAACTACGCATCGATTTTGAGTAGTTTCGCACCCACAGCGCGCTAAATCACTGAATGAAGGCAGAAGATATGACGCGAAGGTTTATTTCTTGGCGGCCGCCGGACCTGCAGACAGAAAGTGATGAGTAATTCGGATCAACCGTCGTCTAGTACAGCAAAATCCCTAAACTGATATCGACATTATTACCTTGCAGGAGTACCGCTTCCCTTCGAGCGGGATGGCCCAGCAGAGGGAGTGTGCTGTAAGGTCTTCTCTCGCCTGAAAAAGTGAATTCATTAACAGTCGCAGCTACTTATGTACGCCACTAACCGTGCTGCTTGTAAATACCAAATACCTACAGCTTGTTTGAGTACAGGCGTCGCCGTTCCCATGCCGACAAGGCCTTTTTAGGCGACTCTGAAGATCAAAAACAAATAAATTTGGCTGCAAAACCGAAAATATCTTTTCGTACGCGTTCATGTTCACGGAAACTTCCGTTGATAACGCTGCATAGAATGATGGCGCGAAGAAACGACCACAAATTACATGCAGCACAAGTCAACGTGCCGAACGCAAACGACAGTTAAAACTCGTCTCATTAGTCGCCCACATTTAATGCCAGTTGCAAAAACAGCAAGGAAAAAACAAGGGTGGGTAGCCGTTAAACAAAAGTTTAACAAATGCAAATACAACAAATAAAAATGCGCAGCAACGTGCGTGCCGGATCCGGCTCCCACGAGACCCTCCAAAACCAAACAATAGAAGCAAGGTGTTCAGCGTGACTGAACATTGCAGAGCTCACCTTTCTGATTCTTCGGTTTCATGGTAGTAAGATGCAACGTATCTCTAAGCAACAGAATAGCAAAATCAAGTACGAAAGAAACAAAAGCTCGATGCCCACAGCCAGCGCGCAGCCTGGCGCAAGCCGCCTTTCTCGGTTTGAAATCGCGTCACGGCAATGGGCCGTTTTCATTGGCTAGGCTCTGGAGCGCAGTGATTGGCTGCAGAACGCTTTCGCTCCTGGGAAGTGGAGCAGACGATATGCTCTCCGGACAAGCCACACTACAGGCGCAAAAGTTAGCGCTCGCCCTCAAGATGTGTCCTGTGTGGTTTCTGTGCGCTTTGCTCTTACTTACAAACAAAATGTGCGCGTCGAGGCCGTGCTACAGCTTAGAGAAAGTATTGTCAGGTCTCCGGCACCCTGTTAGCGTCGTCCCTTTGCCCCAAAACGACCGAAATGTGCTCGTGGGGGAACACAGAGGCATTATTATACAGATGAAATTGCGGCATGCCACCCGTAGCAAGAATTCTCACGTATTCTTGAACATAACAAACAAAATTTTAACTACAAATGCACTGGCTGATGAACGTGGGTTGCTGAGCTTTGTTTTGGACCCTGATTTCCCGGAAGAGAAGTACGTCTACATATGCTACAGTGCTCCGCCGAGACAGAGTGACATGGATCATGAAACAACGATTTCCAAATTTCGAATTTTAAGTGGCGACGGCAACGCTGAATTCAAGGTGAGAACCGTTCAATTGTTTGTTCATCGTTGCATTTTGTCGCAGTTACGTATTAACCTATACGAAGATAGCACAGCACATGCACAGAATTTCCCTGGATGATTTTTTCAGGGTAACGTGTCGTCTTGATGACGCATGTATTATCCTCAACGAACTTGTGCCGAGTTCTGTTTTCCGACGTCAGCGCGGCCTCGAAGCATCTAAGGGATCTCATCAGGGTCTTTCATAAGTGTGCTCGGGATATTAGAATTACCATATTAATTGCGCACAAAACAGGCGTTAGAAGTTCCCAATGTGTGCAACCATAATAGACGTTGGACAATAGCTTTCTTTTCTCCTTCGTTTACTTTTGCCAGAAGCAAATTTCAGAATGTTACGGCGTGTGTGTATACTTCACCACCTGCGCGCGAGTTAAGCTTTTTAGAACGTGATGACGCTATACATGCTTGACTTCAAACTTTAATTTTGCCACCTCAGAGCTCTAAAATCAACGACGCAACCACTAACCCCATCGAGATTATGTATCTCTATGCTAGGATATCTACTGGGCCCCAAGAGATAGTGAGGAATGTCGACATGAGCAGCGATTATCCAGTACGTCCGCTCGAAAACAATTGAACATTTTATACCTCATAGAAGCATTTAGTTTATAAAAAACGATAGTATTAACATCAAGTTCGTGTTTTTTATTATATCCGAAAAAGTATAGCATTTATTGTGCCATCCGTCCAGTGCACGATCCTTACGAGGGGTTTACGTTTCGTCGGAAGAGCCTTTATCATGACGGCTTCAACAACGAAAGCTCCCGCCCTTATTATTAATTTTCGTTTTTTGCATTTTAGGCCCTTTGCTTAATCCGTATTACAAAAAAAAAAAAAAAAAAAATTATAGAGGGCACTTTGGACCACTAAAGTGCGATGAGGCGAAAGCCATTATAGCGCGGTGGATCGTAGACCTCCACTACGGCACTTCTACTCCCTTTCTTCTTTCACTCCCACCCACTTTCTTTACGGCGTGGAGTACCCGGGTTCGAACCCGACCTCGGCGGCTGCGTTTCGATGGAGGCGAAACGAAGAGGCGTCCGTGTGCTGTGCGATGTCAGCGCACGTTAAAGATCCCCAGGTGGTCGAAATTACTCCGTAGCCCTCCACTACGGCTCCTCTTTCTCTCTTTCCACTTTCACTCCCACCTTCCTCCCTTCCCTAACGGCGCGGTTGCGGTGTCCACAGAAAACAAGTGAGACAGTTAGCTCGCCTTTCCCTTCCTATAAATAAATAAATCTTTACGGCGTGGTACATGTGTCCGCGGAGAATTGTGACAGATACTGCGCCTTTTCTATTCTGTAAATAAATTTCAAACGGCGCGCTGATGCCTGCTGTACTAACGCTAAACATCTGGGTATGCTTCTGTTTGCTGTTTGGTGCGGTGTTCGAGGAGGCGGGAAATGAAAGGCACCGCACGAACTCCTGGATCGGACGCCCGGTCAGCTTCGTATGTGCATGGATGGATGGATAACAACTGGAGCCTCCGCAACTAAAGGCTAACAAAGAGATTTTGTCTCTTCGTGGCTTTGGCCCTTCCTCGACTCCAGGGGAGTTGACGCATTCTCATATAATGTGGTCGAGGGTACCCCTCTCCCCACATGCTTTACAAATATCACTTTCATGTTCACCTGGTAGGACGTGAAAGGCCCATACTGTGTTAACAGAATTTCCAGCTTGCAGTCGCCACCATGCGGTCGCTTCTATATTACTCAGTATCTTATCCGGTGGTGGCTGTAGTTTTCTGTTTAATCTGGTTTGGTTTTGTGGTTTAACGTCCCAAAGCAACTCAGGCTATCTATAATTCTGAACTATTTCAGGATATGTTTGCGCGCGTTCATCCAGGTTCTGGCTATCCGGCGGTTCTACGGTTACCCGGAAGTAGATATTTCGGGCTATACGAATGGCATTCGAAATTTGATATCTGGACTAGAATCTCAAAGCACCCATGTATCAGGGGATAGTAGGGCCCCTTATGGTCTTCAACGCCAAGGATCGTTACTAAAGTGCTTCTTCTGTTTAAATCACTAGGATTTTAGAACTAAATCGTTATAGCTCGTGTGCCGCTTCATTGCCGGGAACTTCTTCATTGCCGGCGAAGGAAAAGAAAATGCACGGGCCTGCTACTAGCTCTGTAGCTGAGCCACCTCTGCTGCCTCGTGCAGACAGAAGAGAAAATAGAGAAGAAAGAAAAGGAAGAGGGAGAGAAAGATGCGCGCCGCAACAACAGCCGTCGTCCACCACCGAAGCGGTGGCGGGTGCAATGACGGCCTACAACAGATAAAAATTCGGTGGCGGGCTAGCCCCCGCCGCAAGCGGCGGTGACCTACTTGCCCCAGCCCCATCAGAGGAGAACCCTATCCTCATTTCCTTTGCCGTTAACAAATTATTATATAATAAGTGGTTTACAGGATAGGAAAAGCGCAGTACCTGTCGCACTTTTTCGAACACCTGAACCGCACTTAAAGGAAAGGAAGGAAGGTTGGAGAGAAAGCGAAAAGAGAGAAAGGGATGCCGTAGTGGTCGACCGCCTAGGGGTCTTCAACGTGCACTGACGCTTTTTCGTTCCGCCTTCATCGAAACAGAGCCGCCGGCGGTCGGGATTGAACCCGTGTACTCCGGCATAGTAGTCGGGCATCTTAACCACTGCACCGCCGCGGGCGCCAGTCAGTGACGCATGGACACCGCTGACCGCGCCATGCCGGCGTCGAGTGGCCATGCCCATATTTGGTATCAAGGGATACTCCCGACCTGTGAAAGGGCGAAAGGGTAAAAGCCGCCGGGGAGCTAACAAAGGCAACCGGCGGCCGCGGAAACCGGTCAACCCGTGAAGAGGAGGCACAACAATGAAGAGAAAGGAGGCGAACAGGAGAGCGGGAACAGGATCGGAGGCAGCGGACGAGACGGTCGGACAGAAGAGGAGCCTAGGCAGAAGACTGGGACTGCCCCACGATCTTCGAGCGGGGGATCGAGCCACTGTCAATTTCGGCCCCTGTTATCCTGTTTCCACGCTTGGCAGCTCACCCCCCCTCCAGCTGGAAACAAGTAAGCAGCGGCAGCCCTTGCCATTCCATCAGCTGGCTGTGACGAACACCCAGCCCTTCTTTGGGGCCCGTGCAGCTCCACGCGGCGACGTAGCACAGTGACGGCGAGCCGCAGCATTGGGCATTCCAGCCCTTCTTCGGAGCCCGTGCAGCACCATGCACGCCGACCAACGCAGCCCAGTGACGGCGAGCCGTAAGAGAAACTGATCCAGTTGTTTTAATTAAATATATTCAAAATTATATCTCGAGTATGTGTCTCCATCTCCTCATGCCCATGGTGGACTCAGGACCACATTAATCGAGTCATCACATTAATAATTATGCGATGCCACCAGACGCTTTCCTTCTCCACTCGGTCAAATCTCCCAGAGAAAATCCCTCCCAGAGTCACCTGCGCGCATGCGCAGTGCTGGAACTACCAATATCTCCGCGCTGGCGCGCGTATCTACCGGGTATGTCGCTACCCTCCACCTCCTCCCTCTCCTCTCTGTGGCGAGCACCACGCATACATATGTCGTGTCTTCAATTTTCTATCGCAAACTGATGCTTACTTCAATATTATAGAAATGAAGAGGCGTCCGTGTACTGTGCGATGTCAGCGCACGTTAAAGATCCCTAGGTGGTCGAAATTACTCCGTAGCCCTCCACTACGGCTCCTCTTTCTCTCTTTCCCCTTTCACTCCCACCTTCCTCCCTTCACTTACGGCGCGGTTGAGGTGTCCACAGAAAACAATTGAGATAGTTACCGCGCCTTTCCCTTCCTATAAGTCAATAAATCAATCAATCAATATTATAGATGCATGCTAAATTGGAAGCGAAATAACTTTCCGCTTTAACTTCCACTTCTCTCCCTTCCCATACGGCGCGGTTCAGGTGTCCTCAGAACAAGTGTGACAGATACGGCGCCTTTAATTTTCTTGAACGAATTATTATCATCATAGTATGTCACCCACAAGAGCTCTGTTCTAAGTACGTACATGCCATGGGGAAGAATTTACGCAAGAAACGAACAGCAGACATTGCCAGCCATGAGGCACAGCAGTGGGACTTTTAAAAATACTATATGTATGTTATTGGTTCTCTCTTGAGGACTCGCATGCGACAAATATGTATTTAGTTTGCGTAATGCAATCATTTTTCTGCCTACTTTCAAAGCTGGTTTAAATTCACCCTCAGAGATACGGCCAGACTGTAGATTGAATGTGCTACTCTAAACTGACTACATCATTTTTACACCCCGCCGGGGCGGCGCAGTGGTTACGGCGCTCGACTACTACTCCCAAGGACGCGGGATCGAATCCTGGCCTCGGCGGCCGCTTTTCGATGGAGGCGAAAAGTGCACGTTAAAGAACCCCAGGTGGTCGAAATTTTCGGAGTCCTCCACTACGGCGTCTCTCATAGCCTGAGTCGCTTTGGGACGTTAAACCCCACAAAACCAAACCAAAACAAACATCACATTTACGATACACCTGGTAGATATGCAACAGATGCATGATCACGAACAGCAGTGCTCATATGATGAGCAACGCAATGGCGGCAGCCATTGTACAGTCGACCACTTTTAAGCTGAGCGGAAGTCTGGAGCGGAAACGAGCATGCACGCCGATCATACATGGAGCAGGAACTTACGTCGTCTGACTTGGTTGTTCTGCTTCGTGCAGAGAAACCACTACAAAACGAGTTTTACAGCCGAATGCTGAGCGCCTTTGTTTCATATTCTATTGGCTATTTGTTTATTATTTGACGCCGGGCGCAAACACTAACATTCTATGCACGTCACTAGGCCCTTATTGTAATTGCTGGTACTGTCTCAAGGGCGTTCCTTTCAACTGTATTAGTACGTCGATATCAAGGGCCTTCTACGGTCAATTATTCCTATAGGTGTAACAATCGTAGCTAATTTGTTGGGCATGTTGCATTGTATCGGAAATGTGTGCTATTTCAGATATCAACGGCACTGCATCTATATAGCTAATAAAAAATGGTCAATTTACATTTAGCAATGTTTAAGTGCATTTGCCATTTTTGAACCAATTTTCTACTTCTAATAAGTCGCATTGCAAGCTGAGACTATTTCATATTTGACAGGAAGTTCCCACGCAATAACACTTCGTATTGATAGGAGCCGTATTTTTTGGAAGTGGCATTACTACAAGCCCAAAGTAAGAAGAACGGGTGCTTATGCAGCAACCATACTAACTATACTTACCCGATTCTATAGTGCACACTCGATTATACCACACACCCGATTTTCATAGCCTAGAAGAAGAAAAGAAAAAACATACTCCACCAAAATGAGTACGAATTATTTTTGATCCACAAAGTTGGAAACATGTGCAAGAGAAACAGGCCATCTATTTCCGAAATTTCACTCCTCGTCGCTTTCTGACAGCTCCTTGTACTTTCAACCAAATACGACATATCGTTTTCTGGGGATCTCACTCTCGTATAGCCCCGGATCTGCGGCCTCTGCCTGCCCTGACTCAGAAGACGTATTTCCTTGCCATTTCCAGTGCCTCGCTACGTATGATTAACTATGCTGCTACTTTCCGAAACTGCTGAACTTTCGTCTTCTGCTTTATAACGTGACAGCATTTTAAGGCCCCTCCCGATCTACAGAAAATCCGGCGGCAGGCTGGCAGCTTTGGCGGTGACTGGTCCCCTGTTTTTGGGCGCAATAAAAGAGTTCACCACCACCACGGCGGCGGTGTCGCGAGCGAAACTCCCGAGCATGTCTCCGACAGGTGGTAAGCGGCAGGTGACATGATGTCCTGGCACTGATTGGTCGGTGGGTTGTGACGCCACGAGACCACGTGGCACGACCGAGTTGGCGGAAGCAGTCAACTCTGGTAGCTCATTTAATGTTAGAATCAAACTCGCGACCGTTTGATCCCGAGTCAGACTTCCATTCCAGATCTATGAATTCCTCCTGTAAACTTGCGGCAAACTAGCATATTAGTGTTCGTTATATTCGGCTCATTTCTCTGTCATTCGATTAGAAGTGCTTTATATATGATCTACTGCGTATCTTTATGAAAGGCTGCCTCGTCTTTTGGTCGATTGAAGCGTAAAGCTATCTTGATTATATTAACGATTACCTTAGTTAATACCTTGTATGTAACGGATAGTAAGATGATATATGTCTGTAACTTTGCAAGTCTCAATTCGCATCCCCTTTCTAATGACTTGAAATAATGTTTGCGCTTTCGAAGATCTCAGTACATTCGAGGTCATGAGGCATTGTGTATATAGGGTGGCCTGTTTTATATTACGCTCTCCCTTCCGCATTTCAGCAGACCGGCATAGTTACCTGATCCTCACCAGCTGCTTCCCCCCTTTGCATTCCGTCTTTCGCCACAGGCACGACTTCAAGTTCGCTCTGGGCATTCGCACTCACGCCCACTATTCCCCTATTCCCATAACAGATAGGGTCCCTCTATTCCTAACTGTATAGAACATGACTGCATATACTTTTACTGCCTAATCGATACTGGTAACGACATTGCCCTCATTGCCTCTTAGCGCATATCTCATATGTGCCAATTTTATAATTTCCTTTTCATCGTTTTCATTTTTTTTTTTAAGCATGTCCGATTCTCTACGTGTGTGACGTCAACGATCCCCATGTAGTTGGAATTATTGCAAGGGTCCTCCACTACGGCACCTCTTTCTCGGTTCCTTCTTTAATTTCTTTCTACCATTTTCTACCAAAGGCACTTATTGCGCCTTTCCTTTCCTCATAAAGCAATTTCCAACCGTGTGTCTGGAGACGTCTGCCTGTGAATTAATGAAATGGAATATCGGTGACTGGTGCAGCAAAACTACCACTACTCCTTCTTAGCCTGGGTGTTTTTGCCGGTGTTTATTTTCCGAGCATAGAAACCGAGCTGAAAAAAATTCGATCTGGCCTTTCATTCTTTTCTTTTTTGCTCCTATCAGCCACATTTTCGTAACGGACGGGTACCAATGATAGGACTATAATAGGACCATGTGAGCTAATTCGCAGCCTTCACAAATGTAGCGCGACCTGTCCACGAGGCAGCAATGGCGCATGCGCAATAGTAGCAGCAAGCATACACCTTCCAGTGGGGATGGCACAGTTTGCATTTCCCCATGCACTGCATCGTGTAACGATAGACCTCTTCAATTTACTCTTCACTCGACGCGGAAAAGACAAGGACCTTCTCTGTGCAATATTCCTGGTGAACGCGTTACGGCGATGACATTAAATCAAGAGAGGGAAATCTTATAAGGCCTCTTTGTTTGCTATTCAGAATGACGCAACCAAAAAAGAACTCAGGGAGCACATCTTCTACCACCAGATTTATATATCGCTGTGCTAGCAAACCGAAGGCGGCGACTTATATGTTACATTGCATTGCCTTCACCTCTCTCGGGACGTGATCACGACGCTGGGTCCGGTGTGCTCGCTAACCACGTCTCATCGGCTTGTAGGAGCGAGGCAGAAAAGACGACAGTGGAGGGGACCAGCTAAGGAGATCTCGAGAGACGCGCTGGCTGCAACACATTTTACACGCTACGACGCGCCCACATAACGAGCTCCGTTGTCGGAGTCTATTGCGAACCTTTTCACCCACCCTCGCTGTAACCCCGATGTATTAAGAGCATGGGCACAGAAACGGACAGTGTCGATGGGAGCTATTCGGGATCACGTCCCCGCCGACCCCTAAAACTGTTTGCTCCCCATTTCGAGATAGAGCCTATCTCTACCGGCTTCCCTTGCCCACGTCTCGCAGGGAGAAAGAACAGGTGATTCTGCATGCTTCAGGAGTAGCGGTGTTGCCAGTTTGAATTAAGCAAGGGCTTAAGACATACGTGAGCGCATGCTTAGTCCATTTCTTT